>NW_026698931.1:0-68072 GCF_030435755.1 Ochotona princeps | reverse complement strand
TCTGTGAATGTGGAGTTGGTGGCATGTGAAACCCGCATGTGGAGCATTCGTTTGTGTGGATGCTCTACCAGGTTCATTCCTAGATAATGCACTCAAAGGCACTAAGCATAGAGTGTGAAAACTGAGTTTCCTTGAGAGCTGCTTGGAAGCCTGATGGTGTGTGAAGTTAGTGAGCCAAATGCAGATGTTCTCCCACAAGAACCACTCGGCTGATCCTTCTTCAATATGCCCTTCACCAACATGCAGTGTTTCCTTGATTGAATTAGCTCTCACACCAATATTTGCGTCTAGAGCCTTTGCATTGAGGGCTATCTGAAAACGGCTGTGGCGCTGAAGTTGCCTGTGAATGTGGAGTTGGTGGCATGTGAAACCCGCATGTGGAGCATTCGTTTGTGTGGGATGCTCTACCAGGTTCATTTCAGTCCTAGCCATACAAAGGGCACTAAGCATAGAGTGTGAAAACTGAGTTTCCTTGAGAGATCTGCTTGGAAGCCTGATGGTGTGTGAAGTTAGTGAGCCAAATGGAGTTGTTCTCCCACAAGAACCACTCGGCTGATCCTTCTTCAATATGCCCTTCACCAACATGCAGTGTTTCCTTGATTGAATTAGCTCTCACACCAATATTTGCGTCTAGAGCCTTTGCATTGAGGGCTATCTGAAAACGGCTGTGGCGCTGAAGTTGCCTGTGAATGTGGAGTTGGTGGCATGTGAAACCCGTATGTGGAGCATTCGTTTGTGTTTGATGATCTACCAGGTTCATTCCTAGATAATGCACTCAAAGGGCACTAAGCATAGAGTGTGAAAACTGAGTTTCCTTGAGAGCTGCTTGGAAGCCTGATGGTGTGTGAAGTTAGTGAGCCAAATGGAGTTGTTCTCCCACAAGAACCACTCGGCTGATCCTTCTTCAATATGCCCTTCACCAACATGCAGTGTTTCCTTGATTGAATTAGCTCTCACACCAATATTTGCGTCTAGAGCCTTTGCATTGAGGGCTATCTGAAAACGGCTGTGGCGCTGAAGTTGCCTGTGAATGTGGAGTTGGTGGCATGTGAAACCCGCATGTGGAGCATTCGTTTGTGTGGGATGCTCTACCAGGTTCATTCCTAGATAATGCACTCAAAGGGCACTAAGCATAGAGTGTGAAAACTGAGTTTCCTTGAGAGCTGTTTGGAAGCCTGATGGTGTGTGAAGTTAGTGAGCCAAATGGAGTTGTTCTCCCACAAGAACCACTCGGCTGATCCTTCTTGAATATGCCCTTCACCAACATGCAGTGTTTCCTTGATTGAATTAGCTCTCACACCAATATTTGCGTCTAGAGCCTTTGCATTGAGGGCTATCTGAAAACGGCTGTGGCGCTGAAGTTGCCTGTGAATGTGGAGTTGGTGGCATGTGAAACCCGCATGTGGAGCATTCGTTTGTGTGGATGCTCTACCAGGTTCATTCCTAGATAATGCACTCAAAGGGCACTAAGCATAGAGTGTGAAAACTGAGTTTCCTTGAGAGCTGCTTGGAAGCCTGATGGTGTGTGAAGTTAGTGAGCCAAATGGAGTTGTTCTCCCACAAGAACCACTCGGCTGATCCTTCTTCAATATGCCCTTCACCAACATGCAGTGTTTCCTTGATTGAATTAGCTCTCACACCAATATTTGCGTCTAGAGCCTTTGCATTGAGGGCTATCTGAAAACGGCTGTGGCGCTGAAGTTGCCTGTGAATGTGGAGTTGGTGGCATGTGAAACCCGCATGTGGAGCATTCGTTTGTGTGGGATGCTGACCAAGATTCATTTCAGTCCTGGGCACAGAAAGAGCACTAAGCATAGAGTGTGAAAACTGAGTTTCCTTGAGAGCTGCTTGGAAGCCTGATGGTGTGTGAAGTTAGTGAGCCAAATGGAGTTGTTCTCCCACAAGAACCACTCGGCTGATCCTCTTCAATATGCCCTTCACCAACATGCAGTGTTTCCTTGATTGAATTAGCTCTCACACCAATATTTGCGTCTAGAGCCTTTGCATTGAGGGCTATCTGAAAACGGCTGTGGCGCTGAAGTTGCCTGTGAATGTGGAGTTGGTGGCATGTGAAACCCGTATGTGGAGCATTCGTTTGTGTGGGATGCTCTACCAGGTTCATTCCTAGCTAATGCACTCAAAGGCACTAAGCATAGAGTGTGAAAACTGAGTTTCCTTGAGAGCTGCTTGGAAGCCTGATGGTGTGTGAAGTTAGTGAGCCAAATGGAGTTGTTCTCCCACAAGAACCACTCGGCTGATCCTTCTTCAATATGCCCTTCACCAACATGCAGTGTTTCCTTGATTGAATTAGCTCTCACACCAATATTTGCGTCTAGAGCCTTTGCATTGAGGGCTATCTGAAAACGGCTGTGGCGCTGAAGTTGCCTGTGAATGTGGAGTTGGTGGCATGTGAAACCCGAATGTGGAGCATTCGTTTGTGTGGGATGCTCTACCAGGTTCATTCCTAGATAATGCACTCAAAGGGCACTAAGCATAGAGTGTGAAAACTGAGTTTCCTTGAGAGCTGCTTGGAAGCCTGATGGTGTGTGAAGTTAGTGAGCCAAATGGAGTTGTTCTCCCACAAGAACCACTCGGCTGATCCTTCTTCAATATGCCCTTCACCAACATGCAGTGTTTCCTTGATTGAATTAGCTCTCACACCAATATTTGCGTCTAGAGCCTTTGCATTGAGGGCTATCTGAAAACGGCTGTGGCGCTGAAGTTGCCTGTGAATGTGGAGTTGGTGGCATGTGAAACCCGCATGTGGAGCATTCGTTTGTGTGGGATGCTCTACCAGGTTCATTCCTAGATAATGCACTCAAAGGGCACTAAGCATAGAGTGTGAAAACTGAGTTTCCTTGAGAGCTGTTTGGAAGCCTGATGGTGTGTGAAGTTAGTGAGCCAAATGGAGTTGTTCTCCCACAAGAACCACTCGGCTGATCCTTCTTCAATATGCCCTTCACCAACATGCAGTGTTTCCTTGATTGAATTAGCTCTCACACCAATATTTGCGTCTAGAGCCTTTGCATTGAGGGCTATCTGAAAACGGCTGTGGCGCTGAAGTTGCCTGTGAATGTGGAGTTGGTGGCATGTGAAACCCGCATGTGGAGCATTCGTTTGTGTGGGATGCTCTACCAGGTTCATTCCTAGATAATGCACTCAAAGGGCACTAAGCATAGAGTGTGAAAACTGAGTTTCCTTGAGAGCTGTTTGGAAGCCTGATGGTGTGTGAAGTTAGTGAGCCAAATGGAGTTGTTCTCCCACAAGAACCACTCGGCTGATCCTTCTTCAATATGCCCTTCACCAACATGCAGTGTTTCCTTGATTGAATTAGCTCTCACACCAATATTTGCGTCTAGAGCCTTTGCATTGAGGGCTATCTGAAAACGGCTGTGGCGCTGAAGTTGCCTGTGAATGTGGAGTTGGTGGCATGTGAAACCCGCATGTGGAGCATTCGTTTGTGTGGGATGCTCTACCAGGTTCATTCCTAGATAATGCACTCAAAGGGCACTAAGCATAGAGTGTGAAAACTGAGTTTCCTTGAGAGCTGCTTGGAAGCCTGATGGTGTGTGAAGTTAGTGAGCCAAATGGAGTTGTTCTCCCACAAGAACCACTCGGCTGATCCTTCTTCAATATGCCCTTCACCAACATGCAGTGTTTCCTTGATTGAATTAGCTCTCACACCAATATTTGCGTCTAGAGCCTTTGCATTGAGGGCTATCTGCAAACGGCTGTGGCGCTGAAGTTGCCTGTGAATGTGGAGTTGGTGGCATGTGAAACCCGTATGTGGAGCATTCGTTTGTGTGGGATGCTCTACCAGGTTCATTCCTAGATAATGCACTCAAAGGGCACTAAGCATAGAGTGTGAAAACTGAGTTTCCTTGAGAGCTGCTTGGAAGCCTGATGGTGTGTGAAGTTAGTGAGCCAAATGGAGTTGTTCTCCCACAAGAACCACTCGGCTGATCCTTCTTCAATATGCCCTTCACCAACATGCAGTGTTTCCTTGATTGAATTAGCTCTCACACCAATATTTGCGTCTAGAGCCTTTGCATTGAGGGCTATCTGAAAACGGCTGTGGCGCTGAAGTTGCCTGTGAATGTGGAGTTGGTGGCATGTGAAACCCGAATGTGGAGCATTCGTTTGTGTGGGATGCTCTACCAGGTTCATTCCTAGATAATGCACTCAAAGGGCACTAAGCATAGAGTGTGAAAACTGAGTTTCCTTGAGAGCTGTTTGGAAGCCTGATGGTGTGTGAAGTTAGTGAGCCAAATGGAGTTGTTCTCCCACAAGAACCACTCGGCTGATCCTTCTTCAATATGCCCTTCACCAACATGCAGTGTTTCCTTGATTGAATTAGCTCTCACACCAATATTTGCGTCTAGAGCCTTTGCATTGAGGGCTATCTGAAAACGGCTGTGGCGCTGAAGTTGCCTGTGAATGTGGAGTTGGTGGCATGTGAAACCCGAATGTGGAGCATTCGTTTGTGTGGGATGCTCTACCAGGTTCATTCCTTGATAATGCATTCAAAGGGCACTAAACATAGAGTGTGAAAACTGAGTTTCCTTGAGAGCTGCTTGGAAGCCTGATGGTGTGTGAAGTTAGTGAGCCAAATGGAGTTGTTCTCCCACAAGAACCACTCGGCTGATCCTTCTTCAATATGCCCTTCACCAACATGCAGTGTTTCCTTGATTGAATTAGCTCTCACACCAATATTTGCGTCTAGAGCCTTTGCATTGAGGGCTATCTGAAAACGGCTGTGGCGCTGAAGTTGCCTGTGAATGTGGAGTTGGTGGCATGTGAAACCCGCATGTGGAGCATTCGTTTGTGTGGGATGCTCTACCAGGTTCATTTCAGTCCTAGCCATACAAAGGGCACTAAGCATAGAGTGTGAAAACTGAGTTTCCTTGAGAGCTGCTTGGAAGCCTGATGGTGTGTGAAGTTAGTGAGCCAAATGGAGTTGTTCTCCCACAAGAACCACTCGGCTGATCCTTCTTCAATATGCCCTTCACCAACATGCAGTGTTTCCTTGATTGAATTAGCTCTCACACCAATATTTGCGTCTAGAGCCTTTGCATTGAGGGCTATCTGCAAACGGCTGTGGCGCTGAAGTTGCCTGTGAATGTGGAGTTGGTGGCATGTGAAACCCGCATGTGGAGCATTCGTTTGTGTGGGATGCTCTACCAGGTTCATTCCTAGATAATGCACTCAAAGGGCACTAAGCATAGAGTGTGAAAACTGAGTTTCCTTGAGAGCTGCTTGGAAGCCTGATGGTGTGTGAAGTTAGTGAGCCAAATGGAGTTGTTCTCCCACAAGAACCACTCGGCTGATCCTTCTTCAATATGCCCTTCACCAACATGCAGTGTTTCCTTGATTGAATTAGCTCTCACACCAATATTTGCGTCTAGAGCCTTTGCATTGAGGGCTATCTGAAAACGGCTGTGGCGCTGAAGTTGCCTGTGAATGTGGAGTTGGTGGCATGTGAAACCCGCATGTGGAGCATTCGTTTGTGTGGGATGCTGACCAAGCTTCATTTCAGTCCTGGGCACACAAAGAGCACTAAGCATAGAGTGTGAAAACTGAGTTTCCTTGAGAGCTGCTTGGAAGCCTGATGGTGTGTGAAGTTAGTGAGCCAAATGGAGTTGTTCTCCCACAAGAACCACTCGGCTGATCCTTCTTCAATATGCCCTTCACCAACATGCAGTGTTTCCTTGATTGAATTAGCTCTCACACCAATATTTGCGTCTAGAGCCTTTGCATTGAGGGCTATCTGAAACGGCTGTGGCGCTGAAGTTGCCTGTGAATGTGGAGTTGGTGGCATGTGAAACCCGTATGTGGAGCATTCGTTTGTGTGGGATGCTCTACCAGGTTCATTCCTAGATAATGCACTCAAAGGGCACTAAGCATAGAGTGTGAAAACTGAGTTTCCTTGAGAGCTGCTTGGAAGCCTGATGGTGTGTGAAGTTAGTGAGCCAAATGGAGTTGTTCTCCCACAAGAACCACTCGGCTGATCCTTCTTCAATATGCCCTTCACCAACATGCAGTGTTTCCTTGATTGAATTAGCTCTCACACCAATATTTGCGTCTAGAGCCTTTGCATTGAGGGCTATCTGAAAACGGCTGTGGCGCTGAAGTTGCCTGTGAATGTGGAGTTGGTGGCATGTGAAACCCGCATGTGGAGCATTCGTTTGTGTGGGATGCTCTACCAGGTTCATTCCTAGATAATGCACTCAAAGGGCACTAAGCATAGAGTGTGAAAACTGAGTTTCCTTGAGAGCTGTTTGGAAGCCTGATGGTGTGTGAAGTTAGTGAGCCAAATGGAGTTGTTCTCCCACAAGAACCACTCGGCTGATCCTTCTTCAATATGCCCTTCACCAACATGCAGTGTTTCCTTGATTGAATTAGCTCTCACACCAATATTTGCGTCTAGAGCCTTTGCATTGAGGGCTATCTGAAAACGGCTGTGGCGCTGAAGTTGCCTGTGAATGTGGAGTTGGTGGCATGTGAAACCCGCATGTGGAGCATTCGTTTGTGTGGGATGCTCTACCAGGTTCATTCCTTGATAATGCATTCAAAGGGCACTAAACATAGAGTGTGAAAACTGAGTTTCCTTGAGAGCTGCTTGGAAGCCTGATGGTGTGTGAAGTTAGTGAGCCAAATGGAGTTGTTCTCCCACAAGAACCACTCGGCTGATCCTTCTTCAATATGCCCTTCACCAACATGCAGTGTTTCCTTGATTGAATTAGCTCTCACACCAATATTTGCGTCTAGAGCCTTTGCATTGAGGGCTATCTGAAAACGGCTGTGGCGCTGAAGTTGCCTGTGAATGTGGAGTTGGTGGCATGTGAAACCCGCATGTGGAGCATTCGTTTGTGTGGGATGCTCTACCAGGTTCATTTCAGTCCTAGCCATACAAAGGGCACTAAGCATAGAGTGTGAAAACTGAGTTTCCTTGAGAGCTGCTTGGAAGCCTGATGGTGTGTGAAGTTAGTGAGCCAAATGGAGTTGTTCTCCCACAAGAACCACTCGGCTGATCCTTCTTCAATATGCCCTTCACCAACATGCAGTGTTTCCTTGATTGAATTAGCTCTCACACCAATATTTGCGTCTAGAGCCTTTGCATTGAGGGCTATCTGAAAACGGCTGTGGCGCTGAAGTTGCCTGTGAATGTGGAGTTGGTGGCATGTGAAACCCGCATGTGGAGCATTCGTTTGTGTGGGATGCTCTACCAGGTTCATTCCTAGATAATGCACTCAAAGGGCACTAAGCATAGAGTGTGAAAACTGAGTTTCCTTGAGAGCTGCTTGGAAGCCTGATGGTGTTTGAATTTAGTGAGCCAAATGGAGTTGTTCTCCCACAAGAACCACTCGGCTGATCCTTCTTCAATATGCCCTTCACCAACATGCAGTGTTTCCTTGATTGAATTAGCTCTCACACCAATATTTGCGTCTAGAGCCTTTGCATTGAGGGCTATCTGAAAACGGCTGTGGCGCTGAAGTTGCCTTTGAATGTGGAGTTTGTGGCATGTGAAACCCGCATGTGGAGCATTAGTTTGTGTGGGATGCTGACCAAGCTTCATTTCAGTCCTTTGCACACAAAGAGCACTAAGCATAGAGCGTGAAAACTGAGTTTCCTTGAGAGCTGCTTGGAAGCCTGATGGTGTGTGAAGTTAGTGAGCCAAATGGAGTTGTTCTCCCACAAGAACCACTCGGCTGATCCTTCTTCAATATGCCCTTCACCAACATGCAGTGTTTCCTTGATTGAATTAGCTCTCACACCAATATTTGCGTCTAGAGCCTTTGCATTGAGGGCTATCTGAAAACGGCTGTGGCGCTGAAGTTGCCTGTGAATGTGGAGTTGGTGGCATGTGAAACCCGCATGTGGAGCATTCGTTTGTGTGGGATGCTCTACCAGGTTCATTCCTAGCTAATGCACTCAAAGGGCACTAAGCATAGAGTGTGAAAACTGAGTTTCCTTGAGAGCTGCTTGGAAGCCTGATGGTGTGTGAAGTTAGTGAGCCAAATGGAGTTGTTCTCCCACAAGAACCACTCGGCTGATCCTTCTTCAATATGCCCTTCACCAACATGCAGTGTTTCCTTGATTGAATTAGCTCTCACACCAATATTTGCGTCTAGAGCCTTTGCATTGAGGGCTATCTGAAAACGGCTGTGGCACTGAAGTTGCCTGTGAATGTGGAGTTGGTGGCATGTGAAACCCGCATGTGGAGCATTCGTTTGTGTGGGATGCTCTACCAGGTTCATTCCTAGCTAATGCACTCAAAGGGCACTAAGCATAGAGTGTGAAAACTGAGTTTCCTTGAGAGCTGCTTGGAAGCCTGATGGTGTGTGAAGTTAGTGAGCCAAATGGAGTTGTTCTCCCACAAGAACCACTCGGCTGATCCTTCTTCAATATGCCCTTCACCAACATGCAGTGTTTCCTTGATTGAATTAGCTCTCACACAAATATTTGCGTCTAGAGCCTTTGCATTGAGGGCTATCTGAAAACGGCTGTGGCACTGAAGTTGCCTGTGAATGTGGAGTTGGTGGCATGTGAAACCCGCATGTGGAGCATTCGTTTGTGTGGGATGCTCTACCAGGTTCATTCCTAGATAATGCACTCAAAGGGCACTAAGCATAGAGTGTGAAAACTGAGTTTCCTTGAGAGCTGCTTGGAAGCCTGATGGTGTGTGAAGTTAGTGAGCCAAATGGAGTTGTTCTCCCACAAGAACCACTCGGCTGATCCTTCTTCAATATGCCCTTCACCAACATGCAGTGTTTCCTTGATTGAATTAGCTCTCACACCAATATTTGCGTCTAGAGCCTTTGCATTGGGGGCTATCTGAAAACGGCTGTGGCGCTGAAGTTGCCTGTGAATGTGGAGTTGGTGGCATGTGAAACCCGCATTTGGAGCATTCGTTTGTGTGGGATGCTCTACCAGGTTCATTCCTAGATAATGCACTCAAAGGGCACTAAGCATAGAGTGTGAAAACTGAGTTTCCTTGAGAGCTGCTTGGAAGCCTGATGGTGTGTGAAGTTAGTGAGCCAAATGGAGTTGTTCTCCCACAAGAACCACTCGGCTGATCCTTCTTCAATATGCCCTTCACCAACATGCAGTGTTTCCTTGATTGAATTAGCTCTCACACCAATATTTGCGTCTAGAGCCTTTGCATTGAGGGCTATCTGAAAACGGCTGTGGCGCTGAAGTTGCCTGTGAATGTGGAGTTGGTGGCATGTGAAACCCGCATGTGGAGCATTCGTTTGCGTGGGATGCTCTACCAGGTTCATTCCTAGCTAATGCACTCAAAGGGCACTAAGCATAGAGTGTGAAAACTGAGTTTCCTTGAGAGCTGCTTGGAAGCCTGATGGTGTGTGAAGTTAGTGAGCCAAATGGAGTTGTTCTCCCACAAGAACCACTCGGCTGATCCTTCTTCAATATGCCCTTCACCAACATGCAGTGTTTCCTTGATTGAATTAGCTCTCACACCAATATTTGCGTCTAGAGCCTTTGCATTGAGGGCTATCTGAAAACGGCTGTGGCGCTGAAGTTGCCTGTGAATGTGGAGTTGGTGGCATGTGAAACCCGCATGTGGAGCATTCGTTTGTGTGGGATGCTCTACCAGGTTCATTCCTAGATAATGCACTCAAAGGGCACTAAGCATAGAGTGTGAAAACTGAGTTTCCTTGAGAGCTGCGTGGACGCCTGATGGTGTGTGAAATTAGTGAGCCAAATGGAGTTGTTCTCCCACAAGAACCACTCGGCTGATCCTT
Source organism: Ochotona princeps (assembly GCF_030435755.1). NCBI lineage: Eukaryota > Metazoa > Chordata > Mammalia > Lagomorpha > Ochotonidae > Ochotona > Ochotona princeps. The sequence goes on along the minus strand of NW_026698931.1, from coordinate 58,308 downwards.
CTTCAATATGCCCTTCACCAACATGCAGTGTTTCCTTGATTGAATTAGCTCTCACACCAATATTTGCGTCTAGAGCCTTTGCATTGGGGGCTATCTGAAAACGGCTGTGGCGCTGAAGTTGCCTGTGAATGTGGAGTTGGTGGCATGTGAAACCCGCATGTGGAGCATTCGTTTGTGTGGGATGCTGACCAAGCTTCATTTCAGTCCTGGGCACACAAAGAGCACTAAGCATAGAGTGTGAAAACTGAGTTTCCTTGAGAGCTGTTTGGAAGCCTGATGGTGTGTGAAGTTAGTGAGCCAAATGGAGTTGTTCTCCCACAAGAACCACTCGGCTGATCCTTCTTCAATATGCCCTTCACCAACATGCAGTGTTTCCTTGATTGAATTAGCTCTCACACCAATATTTGCGTCTAGAGCCTTTGCATTGAGGGCTCTCTGAAAACGGCTGTGGCGCTGAAGTTGCCTGTGAATGTGGAGTTGGTGGCATGTGAAACCCGCATGTGGAGCATTCGTTTGTGCGGGATGCTCTACCAGGTTCATTCCTAGATAATGCACTCAAAGGGCACTAAGCATAGAGTGTGAAAACTGAGTTTCCTTGAGAGCTGCTTGGAAGCCTGATGGTGTGTGAAGTTAGTGAGCCAAATGGAGTTGTTCTCCCACAAGAACCACTCGGCTGATCCTTCTTCAATATGCCCTTCACCAACATGCAGTGTTTCCTTGATTGAATTAGCTCTCACACCAATATTTGCGTCTAGAGCCTTTGCATTGAGGGCTATCTGAAAACGGCTGTGGCGCTGAAGTTGCCTGTGAATGTGGAGTTGGTGGCATGTGAAACCCGCATGTGGAGCATTCGTTTGTGTGGGATGCTCTACCAGGTTCATTCCTAGCTAATGCACTCAAAGGGCACTAAGCATAGAGTGTGAAAACTGAGTTTCCTTGAGAGCTGCTTGGAAGCCTGATGGTGTGTGAAGTTAGTGAGCCAAATGGAGTTGTTCTCCACAAGAACCACTCGGCTGATCCTTCTTCAATATGCCCTTCACCAACATGCAGTGTTTCCTTGATTGAATTAGCTCTCACACCAATATTTGCGTCTAGAGCCTTTGCATTGAGGGCTATCTGAAAACGGCTGTGGCGCTGAAGTTGCCTGTGAATGTGGAGTTGGTGGCATGTGAAACCCGCATGTGGAGCATTCGTTTGTGCGGGATGCTCTACCAGGTTCATTCCTAGATAATGCACTCAAAGGGCACTAAGCATAGAGTGTGAAAACTGAGTTTCCTTGAGAGCTGCTTGGAAGCCTGATGGTGTGTGAAGTTAGTGAGCCAAATGGAGTTGTTCTCCCACAAGAACCACTCGGCTGATCCTTCTTCAATATGCCCTTCACCAACATGCAGTGTTTCCTTGATTGAATTAGCTCTCACACCAATATTTGCGTCTAGAGCCTTTGCATTGAGGGCTATCTGAAAACGGCTGTGGCGCTGAAGTTGCCTGTGAATGTGGAGTTGGTGGCATGTGAAACCCGCATGTGGAGCATTCGTTTGTGTGGGATGCTCTACCAGGTTCATTTCAGTCCTAGCCATACAAAGGGCACTAAGCATAGAGTGTGAAAACTGAGTTTTCTTGAGAGCTGCTTGGAAGCCTGATGGTGTGTGAAGTTAGTGAGCCAAATGGAGCTGTTCTCCCACAAGAACCACTCGGCTGATCCTTCTTCAATATGCCCTTCACCAACATGCAGTGTTTCCTTGATTGAATTAGCTCTCACACCAATATTTGCTTCTAGAGCCTTTGCATTGGCGGCTATCTGAAAACGGCTGTGGCGCTGAAGTTGCCTGTGAATGTGGAGTTGGTGGCATGTGAAACCCGCATGTGGAGCATTCGTTTGTGTGGGATGCTCTACCAGGTTCATTTCAGTCCTAGCCATACAAAGGGCACTAAGCATAGAGTGTGAAAACTGAGTTTTCTTGAGAGCTGCTTGGAAGCCTGATGGTGTGTGAAGTTAGTGAGCCAAATGGAGTTGTTCTCCCACAAGAACCACTCGGCTGATCCTTCTTCAATATGCCCTTCACCAACATGCAGTGTTTCCTTGATTGAATTAGCTCTCACACCAATATTTGCGTCTAGAGCCTTTGCATTGAGGGCTATCTGAAAACGGCTGTGGCGCTGAAGTTGCCTGTGAATGTGGAGTTGGTGGCATGTGAAACCCGCATGTGGAGCATTCGTTTGTGTGGGATGCTGACCAAGCTTCATTTCAGTCCTGGGCACACAAAGAGCACTAAGCATATAGTGTGAAAACTGAGTTTCCTTGAGAGCTGCTTGGAAGCCTGATGGTGTGTGAAGTTAGTGAGCCAAATGGAGTTGTTCTCCCACAAGAACCACTCGGCTGATCCTTCTTCAATATGCCCTTCACCAACATGCAGTGTTTCCTTGATTGAATTAGCTCTCACACCAATATTTGCGTCTAGAGCCTTTGCATTGAGGGCTATCTGAAAACGGCTGTGGCGCTGAAGTTGCCTGTGAATGTGGAGTTGGTGGCATGTGAAACCCGCATGTGGAGCATTCGTTTGTGTGGGATGCTCTACCAGGTTCATTCCTAGATAATGCACTCAAAGGGCACTAAGCATAGAGTGTGAAAACTGAGTTTCCTTGAGAGCTGCTTGGAAGCCTGATGGTGTGTGAAGTTAGTGAGCCAAATGGAGTTGTTCTCCCACAAGAACCACTCGGCTGATCCTTCTTCAATATGCCCTTCACCAACATGCAGTGTTTCCTTGATTGAATTAGCTCTCACACCAATATTTGCGTCTAGAGCCTTTGCATTGGGGGCTATCTGAAAACGGCTGTGGCGCTGAAGTTGCCTGTGAATGTGGAGTTGGTGGCATGTGAAACCCGCATGTGGAGCATTCGTTTGTGCGGGATGCTCTACCAGGTTCATTCCTAGATAATGCACTCAAAGGGCACTAAGCATAGAGTGTGAAAACTGAGTTTCCTTGAGAGCTGCTTGGACGCCTGATGGTGTGTGAAATTAGTGAGCCAAATGGAGTTGTTCTCCCACAAGAACCACTCGGCTGATCCTTCTTCAATATGCCCTTCACCAACATGCAGTGTTTCCTTGATTGAATTAGCTCTCACACCAATATTTGCGTCTAGAGCCTTTGCATTGGGGGCTATCTGAAAACGGCTGTGGCGCTGAAGTTGCCTGTGAATGTGGAGTTGGTGGCATGTGAAACCCGCATGTGGAGCATTCGTTTGTGTGGGATGCTCTACCAGGTTCATTTCAGTCCTAGCCATACAAAGGGCACTAAGCATAGAGTGTGAAAACTGAGTTTCCTTGAGAGCTGCTTGGAAGCCTGATGGTGTGTGAAGTTAGTGAGCCAAATGGAGTTGTTCTCCCACAAGAACCACTCGGCTGATCCTTCTTCAATATGCCCTTCACCAACATGCAGTGTTTCCTTGATTGAATTAGCTCTCACACCAATATTTGCGTCTAGAGCCTTTGCATTGAGGGCTATCTGAAAACGGCTGTGGCGCTGAAGTTGCCTGTGAATGTGGAGTTGGTGGCATGTGAAACCCGCATGTGGAGCATTCGTTTGTGTGGGATGCTGACCAAGCTTCATTTCAGTCCTGGGCACACAAAGAGCACTAAGCATAGAGTGTGAAAACTGAGTTTCCTTGAGAGCTGCTTGGAAGCCTGATGGTGTGTGAAGTTAGTGAGCCAAATGGAGTTGTTCTCCCACAAGAACCACTCGGCTGATCCTTCTTCAATATGCCCTTCACCAACATGCAGTGTTTCCTTGATTGAATTAGCTCTCACACCAATATTTGCGTCTAGAGCCTTTGCATTGGGGGCTATCTGAAAACGGCTGTTTCGCTGAAGTTGCCTGTGAATGTGGAGTTGGTGGCATGTGAAACCCGCATGTGGAGCATTCGTTTGTGTGGGATGCTCTACCAGGTTCATTTCAGTCCTAGCCATACAAAGGGCACTAAGCATAGAGTGTGAAAACTGAGTTTTCTTGAGAGCTGCTTGGAAGCCTGATGGTGTGTGAAGTTAGTGAGCCAAATGGAGTTGTTCTCCCACAAGAACCACTCGGCTGATCCTTCTTCAATATGCCCTTCACCAACATGCAGTGTTTCCTTGATTGAATTAGCTCTCACACCAATATTTGCGTCTAGAGCCTTTGCATTGAGGGCTATCTGAAAACGGCTGTGGCGCTGAAGTTGCCTGTGAATGTGGAGTTGGTGGCATGTGAAACCCGCATGTGGAGCATTCGTTTGTGTGGGATGCTGACCAAGCTTCATTTCAGTCCTGGGCACACAAAGAGCACTAAGCATAGAGTGTGAAAACTGAGTTTCCTTGAGAGCTGCTTGGAAGCCTGATGGTGTGTGAAGTTAGTGAGCCAAATGGAGTTGTTCTCCCACAAGAACCACTCGGCTGATCCTTCTTCAATATGCCCTTCACCAACATGCAGTGTTTCCTTGATTGAATTAGCTCTCACACCAATATTTGCGTCTAGAGCCTTTGCATTGAGGGCTATCTGCAAACGGCTGTGGCGCTGAAGTTGCCTGTGAATGTGGAGTTGGTGGCATGTGAAACCCGCATGTGGAGCATTCGTTTGTGTGGGATGCTCTACCAGGTTCATTCCTAGATAATGCACTCAAAGGGCACTAAGCATAGAGTGTGAAAACTGAGTTTCCTTGAGAGCTGCTTGGAAGCCTGATGGTGTGTGAAGTTAGTGAGCCAAATGGAGTTGTTCTCCCACAAGAACCACTCGGCTGATCCTTCTTCAATATGCCCTTCACCAACATGCAGTGTTTCCTTGATTGAATTAGCTCTCACACCAATATTTGCGTCTAGAGCCTTTGCATTGGGGGCTATCTGAAAACGGCTGTGGCGCTGAAGTTGCCTGTGAATGTGGAGTTGGTGGCATGTGAAACCCGCATGTGGAGCATTCGTTTGTGCGGGATGCTCTACCAGGTTCATTCCTAGATAATGCACTCAAAGGGCACTAAGCATAGAGTGTGAAAACTGAGTTTCCTTGAGAGCTGCTTGGAAGCCTGATGGTGTGTGAAGTTAGTGAGCCAAATGGAGTTGTTCTCCCACAAGAACCACTCGGCTGATCCTTCTTCAATATGCCCTTCACCAACATGCAGTGTTTCCTTGATTGAATTAGCTCTCACACCAATATTTGCGTCTAGAGCCTTTGCATTGAGGGCTATCTGAAAACGGCTGTGGCGCTGAAGTTGCCTGTGAATGTGGAGTTGGTGGCATGTGAAACCCGCATGTGGAGCATTCGTTTGTGTGGGATGCTCTACCAGGTTCATTCCTAGTTAATGCACTCAAAGGGCACTAAGCATAGAGTGTGAAAACTGAGTTTCCTTGAGAGCTGCTTGGAAGCCTGATGGTGTGTGAAGTTAGTGAGCCAAATGGAGTTGTTCTCCCACAAGAACCACTCGGCTGATCCTTCTTCAATATGCCCTTCACCAACATGCAGTGTTTCCTTGATTGAATTAGCTCTCACACCAATATTTGCGTCTAGAGCCTTTGCATTGAGGGCTATCTGAAAACGGCTGTGGCGCTGAAGTTGCCTGTGAATGTGGAGTTGGTGGCATGTGAAACCCGCATGTCGAGCATTCGTTTGTGTGGGATGCTCTACCAGGTTCATTTCAGTCCTAGCCATACAAAGGGCACTAAGCATAGAGTGTGAAAACTGAGTTTTCTTGAGAGCTGCTTGGAAGCCTGATGGTGTGTGAAGTTAGTGAGCCAAATGGAGTTGTTCTCCCACAAGAACCACTCGGCTGATCCTTCTTCAATATGCCCTTCACCAACCTGCAGTGTTTCCTTGATTGAATTAGCTCTCACACCAATATTTGCGTCTAGAGCCTTTGCATTGAGGGCTATCTGAAAACGGCTGTGGCGCTGAAGTTGCCTGTGAATGTGGAGTTGGTGGCATGTGAAACCCGCATGTGGAGCATTCGTTTGTGTGGGATGCTGACCAAGCTTCATTTCAGTCCTGGGCACACAAAGAGCACTAAGCATAGAGTGTGAAAACTGAGTTTCCTTGAGAGCTGCTTGGAAGCCTGATGGTGTGTGAAGTTAGTGAGCCAAATGGAGTTGTTCTCCCACAAGAACCACTCGGCTGATCCTTCTTCAATATGCCCTTCACCAACATGCAGTGTTTCCTTGATTGAATTAGCTCTCACACCAATATTTGCGTCTAGAGCCTTTGCATTGGGGGCTATCTGAAAACGGCTGTGGCGCTGAAGTTGCCTGTGAATGTGGAGTTGGTGGCATGTGAAACCCGCATGTGGAGCATTCGTTTGTGTGGGATGCTCTACCAGGTTCATTCCTAGATAATGCACTCAAAGGGCACTAAGCATAGAGTGTGAAAACTGAGTTTCCTTGAGAGCTGCTTGGAAGCCTGATGGTGTGTGAAGTTAGTGAGCCAAATGGAGTTGTTCTCCCACAAGAACCACTCGGCTGATCCTTCTTCAATATGCCCTTCACCAACATGCAGTGTTTCCTTGATTGAATTAGCTCTCACACCAATATTTGCGTCTAGAGCCTTTGCATTGGGGGCTATCTGAAAACGGCTGTGGCGCTGAAGTTGCCTGTGAATGTGGAGTTGGTGGCATGTGAAACCCGCATTTGGAGCATTCGTTTGTGCGGGATGCTCTACCAGGTTCATTCCTAGATAATGCACTCAAAGGGCACTAAGCATAGAGTGTGAAAACTGAGTTTCCTTGAGAGCTGCTTGGAAGCCTGATGGTGTGTGAAGTTAGTGAGCCAAATGGAGTTGTTCTCCCACAAGAACCACTCGGCTGATCCTTCTTCAATATGCCCTTCACCAACATGCAGTGTTTCCTTGATTGAATTAGCTCTCACACCAATATTTGCGTCTAGAGCCTTTGCATTGAGGGCTATCTGAAAACGGCTGTGGCGCTGAAGTTGCCTGTGAATGTGGAGTTGGTGGCATGTGAAACCCGCATGTGGAGCATTCGTTTGTGTGGGATGCTGACCAAGCTTCATTTCAGTCCTGGGCACACAAAGAGCACTAAGCATAGAGTGTGAAAACTGAGTTTCCTTGAGAGCTGCTTGGAAGCCTGATGGTGTGTGAAGTTAGTGAGCCAAATGGAGTTGTTCTCCCACAAGAACCACTCGGCTGATCCTTCTTCAATATGCCCTTCACCAACATGCAGTGTTTCCTTGATTGAATTAGCTCTCACACCAATATTTGCGTCTAGAGCCTTTGCATTGAGGGCTATCTGAAAACGGCTGTGGCGCTGAAGTTGCCTGTGAATGTGGAGTTGGTGGCATGTGAAACCCGCATGTGGAGCATTCGTTTGTGTTTGATGCTCTACCAGGTTCATTCCTAGATAATGCACTCAAAGGGCACTAAGCATAGAGTGTGAAAACTGAGTTTCCTTGAGAGCTGCTTGGAAGCCTGATGGTGTGTGAAGTTAGTGAGCCAAATGGAGTTGTTCTCCCACAAGAACCACTCGGCTGATCCTTCTTCAATATGCCCTTCACCAACATGCAGTGTTTCCTTGATTGAATTAGCTCTCACACCAATATTTGCGTCTAGAGCCTTTGCATTGGGGGCTATCTGAAAACGGCTGTGGCGCTGAAGTTGCCTGTGAATGTGGAGTTGGTGGCATGTGAAACCCGCATGTGGAGCATTCGTTTGTGTGGGATGCTCTACCAGGTTCATTTCAGTCCTAGCCATACAAAGGGCACTAAGCATAGAGTGTGAAAACTGAGTTTTCTTGAGAGCTGCTTGGAAGCCTGATGGTGTGTGAAGTTAGTGAGCCAAATGGAGTTGTTCTCCCACAAGAACCACTTGGCTGATCCTTCTTCAATATGCCCTTCACCAACATGCAGTGTTTCCTTGATTGAATTAGCTCTCACACCAATATTTGCGTCTAGAGCCTTTGCATTGAGGGCTATCTGAAAACGGCTGTGGCGCTGAAGTTGCCTGTGAATGTGGAGTTGGTGGCATGTGAAACCCGCATGTGGAGCATTCGTTTGTGTGGGATGCTGACCAAGCTTCATTTCAGTCCTGGGCACACAAAGAGCACTAAGCATAGAGTGTGAAAACTGAGTTTCCTTGAGAGCTGCTTGGAAGCCTGATGGTGTGTGAAGTTAGTGAGCCAAATGGAGTTGTTCTCCCACAAGAACCACTCGGCTGATCCTTCTTCAATATGCCCTTCACCAACAGGCAGTGTTTCCTTGATTGAATTAGCTCTCACACCAATATTTGCGTCTAGAGCCTTTGCATTGAGGGCTATCTGCAAACGGCTGTGGCGCTGAAGTTGCCTGTGAATGTGGAGTTGGTGGCATGTGAAACCCGCATGTGGAGCATTCGTTTGTGTGGGATGCTCTACCAGGTTCATTTCAGTCCTAGCCATACAAAGGGCACTAAGCATAGAGTGTGAAAACTGAGTTTTCTTGAGAGCTGCTTGGAAGCCTGATGGTGTGTGAAGTTAGTGAGCCAAATGGAGTTGTTCTCCCACAAGAACCACTCGGCTGATCCTTCTTCAATATGCCCTTCACCAACAGGCAGTGTTTCCTTGATTGAATTAGCTCTCACACCAATATTTGCGTCTAGAGCCTTTGCATTGAGGGCTATCTGAAAACGGCTGTGGCGCTGAAGTTGCCTGTGAATGTGGAGTTGGTGGCATGTGAAACCCGCATGTGGAGCATTCGTTTGTGTGGGATGCTGACCAAGCTTCATTTCAGTCCTGGGCACACAAAGAGCACTAAGCATAGAGTGTGAAAACTGAGTTTCCTTGAGAGCTGCTTGGAAGCCTGATGGTGTGTGAAGTTAGTGAGCCAAATGGAGTTGTTCTCCCACAAGAACCACTCGGCTGATCCTTCTTCAATATGCCCTTCACCAACATGCAGTGTTTCCTTGATTGAATTAGCTCTCACACCAATATTTGCGTCTAGAGCCTTTGCATTGAGGGCTATCTGCAAACGGCTGTGGCGCTGAAGTTGCCTGTGAATGTGGAGTTGGTGGCATGTGAAACCCGCATGTGGAGCATTCGTTTGTGTGGGATGCTGTACCAGGTTCCTTTCAGTCCTGGCCATACAAAGGGCACTAAGCATAGAGCGTGAAAACTGAGTTTCCTTGAGAGCTGCTTGGAAGCCTGATGGTGTGTGAAGTTATTGAGCCAAATGGAGTTGTTCTCCCACAAGAACCACTCGGCTGATCCTTCTTCAATATGCCCTTCACCAACATGCAGTGTTTCCTTGATTGAATTAGCTCTCACACCAATATGTGCGTCTAGAGCCTTTGCATTGAGGGCTATCTGAAAACGGCTGTGGCGCTGAAGTTGCCTGTGAATGTGGAGTTGGTGGCATGTGAAACCCGCATGTGGAGCATTCGTTTGTGTGGGATGCTGACCAAGCTTCATTTCAGTCCTGGGCACACAAAGAGCACTAAGCATAGAGTGTGAAAACTGAGTTTCCTTGAGAGCTGCTTGGAAACCTGATGGTGTGTGAAGTTAGTGAGCCAAATGGAGTTGTTCTCCCACAAGAACCACTCGGCTGATCCTTCTTCAATATGCCCTTCACCAACATGCAGTGTTTCCTTGATTGAATTAGCTCTCACACCAATATTTGCGTCTAGAGCCTTTGCATTGAGGGCTATTGAAAACGGCTGTGGCGCTGAAGTTGCCTGTGAATGTGGAGTTGGTGGCATGTGAAACCCGCATGTGGAGCATTCGTTTGTGTGGGATGCTCTACCAGGTTCATTCCTAGATAATGCACTCAAAGGGCACTAAGCATAGAGTGTGAAAACTGAGTTTCCTTGAGAGCTGCTTGGAAGCCTGATGGTGTGTGAAGTTAGTGAGCCAAATGGAGTTGTTCTCCCACAAGAACCACTCGGCTGATCCTTCTTCAATATGCCCTTCACCAACATGCAGTGTTTCCTTGATTGAATTAGCTCTCACACCAATATTTGCGTCTAGAGCCTTTGCATTGAGGGCTATCTGAAAACGGCTGTGGCGCTGAAGTTGCCTGTGAATGTGGAGTTGGTGGCATGTGAAACCCGCATGTGGAGCATTCGTTTGTGTGGAATGCTGACCAAGCTTCATTTCAGTCCTGGGCACACAAAGAGCACTAAGCATAGAGTGTGAAAACTGAGTTTCCTTGAGAGCTACTTGGAAGCCTGATGGTGTGTGAAGTTAGTGAGCCAAATGGAGTTGTTCTCCCACAAGAACCACTCGGCTGATCCTTCTTCAATATGCCCTTCACCAACATGCAGTGTTTCCTTGATTGAATTAGCTCTCACACCAATATTTGCGTCTAGAGCCTTTGCATTGAGGGCTATCTGAAAACGGCTGTGGCGCTGAAGTTGCCTGTGAATGTGGAGTTGGTGGCATGTGAAACCCGCATGTGGAGCATTCGTTTGTGTGGAATGTTGTACCAGGTTCCTTTCAGTCCTAGCCATACAAAGGGCACTAAGCATAGAGCGTGAAAACTGAGTTTCCTTGAGAGCTGCTTGGAAGCCTGATGGTGTGTGAAGTTATTGAGCCAAATGGAGTTGTTCTCCCACAAGAACCACTCGGCTGATCCTTCTTCAATATGCCCTTCACCAACAGGCAGTGTTTCCTTGATTGAATTAGCTCTCACACCAATATGTGCGTCTAGAGCCTTTGCATTGAGGGCTATCTGCAAACGGCTGTGGCGCTGAAGTTGCCTGTGAATGTGGAGTTGGTGGCATGTGAAACCCGCATGTGGAGCATTCGTTTGTGTGGGATGCTGACCAAGCTTCATTTCAGTCCTGGGCACACAAAGAGCACTAAGCATAGAGTGTGAAAACTGAGTTTCCTTGAGAGCTGCTTGGAAGCCTGATGGTGTGTGAAGTTAGTGAGCCAAATGGAGTTGTTCTCCCACAAGAACCACTCGGCTGATCATTCTTCAATATGCCCTTCACCAACAGGCAGTGTTTCCTTGATTGAATTAGCTCTCACACCAATATTTGCGTCTAGAGCCTTTGCATTGAGGGCTATCTGCAAACGGCTGTGGCGCTGAAGTTGCCTGTGAATGTGGAGTTGGTGGCATGTGAAACCCGCATGTGGAGCATTCGTTTGTGTGGGATGCTGACCAAGCTTCATTTCAGTCCTGGGCACACAAAGAGCACTAAGCATAGAGTGTGAAAACTGAGTTTCCTTGAGAGCTGCTTGGAAACCTGATGGTGTGTGAAGTTAGTGAGCCAAATGGAGTTGTTCTCCCACAAGAACCACTCGGCTGATCCTTCTTCAATATGCCCTTCACCAACATGCAGTGTTTCCTTGATTGAATTAGCTCTCACACCAATATTTGCGTCTAGAGCCTTTGCATTGAGGGCTATTGAAAACGGCTGTGGCGCTGAAGTTGCCTGTGAATGTGGAGTTGGTGGCATGTGAAACCCGCATGTGGAGCATTCGTTTGTGTGGGATGCTCTACCAGGTTCATTCCTAGATAATGCACTCAAAGGGCACTAAGCATAGAGTGTGAAAACTGAGTTTCCTTGAGAGCTGCTTGGAAGCCTGATGGTGTGTGAAGTTAGTGAGCCAAATGGAGTTGTTCTCCCACAAGAACCACTCGGCTGATCCTTCTTCAATATGCCCTTCACCAACATGCAGTGTTTCCTTGATTGAATTAGCTCTCACACCAATATTTGCGTCTAGAGCCTTTGCATTGAGGGCTATCTGAAAACGGCTGTGGCGCTGAAGTTGCCTGTGAATGTGGAGTTGGTGGCATGTGAAACCCGCATGTGGAGCATTCGTTTGTGTGGGATGCTGTACCAGGTTCCTTTCAGTCCTAGCCATACAAAGGGCACTAAGCATAGAGCGTGAAAACTGAGTTTCCTTGAGAGCTGCTTGGAAGCCTGATGGTGTGTGAAGTTAGTGAGCCAAATGGAGTTGTTCTCCCACAAGAACCACTCGGCTGATCCTTCTTCAATATGCCCTTCACCAACAGGCAGTGTTTCCTTGATTGAATTAGCTCTCACACCAATATTTGCGTCTAGAGCCTTTGTATTGAGGGCTATCTGCAAATGGCTGTGGCGCTGAAGTTGCCTGTGAATGTGGAGTTGGTGGCATGTGAAACCCGCATGTGGAGCATTCGTTTGTGTGGGATGCTCTACCAGGTTCATTCCTAGATAATGCACTCAAAGGGCACTAAGCATAGAGTGTGAAAACTGAGTTTCCTTGAGAGCGGCTTGGAAGCCTGATGGTGTGTGAAGTTAGTGAGCCAAATGGAGTTGTTCTCCCACAAGAACCACTCGGCTGATCCTTCTTCAATATGCCCTTCACCAACATGCAGTGTTTCCTTGATTGAATTAGCTCTCACACCAATATTTGCGTCTAGAGCCTTTGCATTGAGGGCTATCTGAAAACGGCTGTGGCGCTGAAGTTGCCTGTGAATGTGGAGTTGGTGGCATGTGAAACCCGCATGTGGAGCATTCGTTTGTGTGGGATGCTCTACCAGGTTCATTTCACTCCTAGCCATACAAAGGGCACTAAGCATAGAGTGTGAAAACTGAGTTTCCTTGAGAGCTGCTTGGAAGCCTGATGGTGTGTGAAGTTAGTGAGCCAAATGGAGTTGTTCTCCCACAAGAACCACTCGGCTGATCCTTCTTCAATATGCCCTTCACCAACATGCAGTGTTTCCTTGATTGAATTAGCTCTCACACCAATATTTGCGTCTAGAGCCTTTGCATTGAGGGCTATCTGAAAACGGCTGTGGCGCTGAAGTTGCCTGTGAATGTGGAGTTGGTGGCATGTGAAACCCGCATGTGGAGCATTCGTTTGTGTGGGATGCTGACCAAGCTTCATTTCAGTCCTAGCCATACAAAGGGCACTAAGCATAGAGCGTGAAAACTGAGTTTCCTTGAGAGCTGCTTGGAAGCCTGATGGTGTGTGAAGTTAGTGAGCCAAATGGAGTTGTTCTCCCACAAGAACCACTCGGCTGATCCTTCTTCAATATGCCCTTCACCAACAGGCAGTGTTTCCTTGATTGAATTAGCTCTCACACCAATATTTGCGTCTAGAGCCCTTGCATTGAGGGCTATCTGCAAACGGCTGTGGCGCTGAAGTTGCCTGTGAATGTGGAGTTGGTGGCATGTGAAACCCGCATGTGGAGCATTCGTTTGTGTGGGATGCTGACCAAGCTTCATTTCAGTCCTGGGCACACAAAGAGCACTAAGCATAGAGTGTGAAAACTGAGTTTCCTTGAGAGCTGCTTGGAAACCTGATGGTGTGTGAAGTTAGTGAGCCAAATGGAGTTGTTCTCCCACAAGAACCACTCGGCTGATCCTTCTTCAATATGCCCTTCACCAACATGCAGTGTTTCCTTGATTGAATTAGCTCTCACACCAATATTTGCGTCTAGAGACTTTGCATTGAGGGCTATCTGAAAACGGCTGTGGCGCTGAAGTTGCCTGTGAATGTGGAGTTGGTGGCATGTGAAACCCGCATGTGGAGCATTCGTTTGTGTGGGATGCTCTACCAGGTTCATTCCTAGATAATGCACTCAAAGGGCACTAAGCATAGAGTGTGAAAACTGAGTTTCCTTGAGAGCTGCTTGGAAGCCTGATGGTGTGTGAAGTTAGTGAGCCAAATGGAGTTGTTCTCCCACAAGAACCACTCGGCTGATCCTTCTTCAATATGCCCTTCACCAACATGCAGTGTTTCCTTGATTGAATTAGCTCTCACACCAATATTTGCGTCTAGAGCCTTTGCATTGAGGGCTATCTGAAAACGGCTGTGGCGCTGAAGTTGCCTGTGAATGTGGAGTTGGTGGCATGTGAAACCCGCATGTGGAGCATTCGTTTGTGTGGGATGCTCTACCAGGTTCATTTCACTCCTAGCCATACAAAGGGCACTAAGCATAGAGCGTGAAAACTGAGTTTCCTTGAGAGCTGCTTGGAAGCCTGATGGTGTGTGAAGTTAGTGAGCCAAATGGAGTTGTTCTCCCACAAGAACCACTCGGCTGATCCTTCTTCAATATGCCCTTCACCAACATGCAGTGTTTCCTTGATTGAATTAGCTCTCACACCAATATTTGCGTCTAGAGCCTTTGCATTGAGGGCTATCTGAAAACGGCTGTGGCGCTGAAGTTGCCTGTGAATGTGGAGTTGGTGGCATGTGAAACCCGCATGTGGAGCATTCGTTTGTGTGGGATGCTGACCAAGCTTCATTTCAGTCCTGGGCACACAAAGAGCACTAAGCATAGAGCGTGAAAACTGAGTTTCCTTGAGAGCTGCTTGGAAGCCTGATGGTGTGTGAAGTTAGTGAGCCAAATGGAGTTGTTCTCCCACAAGAACCACTCGGCTGATCCTTCTTCAATATGCCCTTCACCAACATGCAGTGTTTCCTTGATTGAATTAGCTCTCACACCAATATTTGCGTCTAGAGCCTTTGCATTGAGGGCTATCTGCAAACGGCTGTGGCGCTGAAGTTGCCTGTGAATGTGGAGTTGGTGGCATGTGAAACCCGCATGTGGAGCATTCGTTTGTGTGGGATGCTGAGCAAGCTTCATTTCAGTCCTGGGCACACAAAGAGCACTAAGCATAGAGTGTGAAAACTGAGTTTCCTTGAGAGCTGCTTGGAAACCTGATGGTGTGTGAAGTTAGTGAGCCAAATGGAGTTGTTCTCCCACAAGAACCACTCGGCTGATCCTTCTTCAATATGCCCTTCACCAACATGCAGTGTTTCCTTGATTGAATTAGCTCTCACACCAATATTTGCGTCTAGAGCCTTTGCATTGAGGGCTATCTGAAAACGGCTGTGGCGCTGAAGTTGCCTGTGAATGTGGAGTTGGTGGCATGTGAAACCCGCATGTGGAGCATTCGTTTGTGTGGGATGCTCTACCAGGTTCATTCCTAGATAATGCACTCAAAGGGCACTAAGCATAGAGTGTGAAAACTGAGTTTCCTTGAGAGCTGCTTGGAAGCCTGATGGTGTGTGAAGTTAGTGAGCCAAATGGAGTTGTTCTCCCACAAGAACCACTCGGCTGATCCTTCTTCAATATGCCCTTCACCAACATGCAGTGTTTCCTTGATTGAATTAGCTCTCACACCAATATTTGCGTCTAGAGCCTTTGCATTGAGGGCTATCTGAAAACGGCTGTGGCGCTGAAGTTGCCTGTGAATGTGGAGTTGGTGGCATGTGAAACCCGCATGTGGAGCATTCGTTTGTTTGGAATGCTGACCAAGCTTCATTTCAGTCCTGGGCACACAAAGAGCACTAAGCATAGAGTGTGAAAACTGAGTTTCCTTGAGAGCTGCTTGGAAGCCTGATGGTGTGTGAAGTTAGTGAGCCAAATGGAGTTGTTCTCCCACAAGAACCACTCGGCTGATCCTTCTTCAATATGCCCTTCACCAACATGCAGTGTTTCCTTGATTGAATTAGCTCTCACACCAATATTTGCGTCTAGAGCCTTTGCATTGAGGGCTATCTGAAAACGGCTGTGGCGCTGAAGTTGCCTGTGAATGTGGAGTTGGTGGCATGTGAAACCCGCATGTGGAGCATTCGTTTGTGTGGGATGCTCTACCAGGTTCATTTCACTCCTAGCCATACAAAGGGCACTAAGCATAGAGCGTGAAAACTGAGTTTCCTTGAGAGCTGCTTGGAAGCCTGATGGTGTGTGAAGTTAGTGAGCCAAATGGAGTTGTTCTCCCACAAGAACCACTCGGCTGATCCTTCTTCAATATGCCCTTCACCAACATGCAGTGTTTCCTTGATTGAATTAGCTCTCACACCAATATTTGCGTCTAGAGCCTTTGCATTGAGGGCTATCTGAAAACGGCTGTGGCGCTGAAGTTGCCTGTGAATGTGGAGTTGGTGGCATGTGAAACCCGCATGTGGAGCATTCGTTTGTGTGGGATGCTGACCAAGCTTCATTTCAGTCCTGGGCACACAAAGAGCACTAAGCATAGAGCGTGAAAACTGAGTTTCCTTGAGAGCTGCTTGGAAGCCTGATGGTGTGTGAAGTTAGTGAGCCAAATGGAGTTGTTCTCCCACAAGAACCACTCGGCTGATCCTTCTTCAATATGCCCTTCACCAACATGCAGTGTTTCCTTGATTGAATTAGCTCTCACACCAATATTTGCGTCTAGAGCCTTTGCATTGAGGGCTATCTGCAAACGGCTGTGGCGCTGAAGTTGCCTGTGAATGTGGAGTTGGTGGCATGTGAAACCCGCATGTGGAGCATTCGTTTGTGTGGGATGCTGAGCAAGCTTCATTTCAGTCCTGGGCACACAAAGAGCACTAAGCATAGAGTGTGAAAACTGAGTTTCCTTGAGAGCTGCTTGGAAACCTGATGGTGTGTGAAGTTAGTGAGCCAAATGGAGTTGTTCTCCCACAAGAACCACTCGGCTGATCCTTCTTCAATATGCCCTTCACCAACATGCAGTGTTTCCTTGATTGAATTAGCTCTCACACCAATATTTGCGTCTAGAGCCTTTGCATTGAGGGCTATCTGAAAACGGCTGTGGCGCTGAAGTTGCCTGTGAATGTGGAGTTGGTGGCATGTGAAACCCGCATGTGGAGCATTCGTTTGTGTGGGATGCTCTACCAGGTTCATTCCTAGATAATGCACTCAAAGGGCACTAAGCATAGAGTGTGAAAACTGAGTTTCCTTGAGAGCTGCTTGGAAGCCTGATGGTGTGTGAAGTTAGTGAGCCAAATGGAGTTGTTCTCCCACAAGAACCACTCGGCTGATCCTTCTTCAATATGCCCTTCACCAACATGCAGTGTTTCCTTGATTGAATTAGCTCTCACACCAATATTTGCGTCTAGAGCCTTTGCATTGAGGGCTATCTGAAAACGGCTGTGGCGCTGAAGTTGCCTGTGAATGTGGAGTTGGTGGCATGTGAAACCCGCATGTGGAGCATTCGTTTGTTTGGAATGCTGACCAAGCTTCATTTCAGTCCTGGGCACACAAAGAGCACTAAGCATAGAGTGTGAAAACTGAGTTTCCTTGAGAGCTGCTTGGAAGCCTGATGGTGTGTGAAGTTAGTGAGCCAAATGGAGTTGTTCTCCCACAAGAACCACTCGGCTGATCCTTCTTCAATATGCCCTTCACCAACATGCAGTGTTTCCTTGATTGAATTAGCTCTCACACCAATATTTGCGTCTAGAGCCTTTGCATTGAGGGCTATCTGAAAACGGCTGTGGCGCTGAAGTTGCCTGTGAATGTGGAGTTGGTGGCATGTGAAACCCGCATGTGGAGCATTCGTTTGTGTGGGATGCTCTACCAGGTTCATTCCTAGATAATGCACTCAAAGGGCACTAAGCATAGAGTGTGAAAACTGAGTTTCCTTGAGAGCTGCTTGGAAGCCTGATGGTGTGTGAAGTTAGTGAGCCAAATGGAGTTGTTCTCCCACAAGAACCACTCGGCTGATCCTTCTTCAATATGCCCTTCACCAACATGCAGTGTTTCCTTGATTGAATTAGCTCTCACACCAATATTTGCGTCTAGAGCCTTTGCATTGAGTGCTATCTGAAAACGGCTGTGGCGCTGAAGTTGCCTGTGAATGTGGAGTTGGTGGCATGTGAAACCCGCATGTGGAGCATTCGTTTGTGTGGGATGCTCTACCAGGTTCATTTCAGTCCTAGCCATACAAAGGGCACTAAGCATAGAGTGTGAAAACTGAGTTTCCTTGAGAGCTGCTTGGAAGCCTGATGGTGTGTGAAGTTAGTGAGCCAAATGGAGTTGTTCTCCCACAAGAACCACTCGGCTGATCCTTCTTCAATATGCCCTTCACCAACATGCAGTGTTTCCTTGATTGAATTAGCTCTCACACCAATATTTGCGTCTAGAGCCTTTGCATTGAGGGCTATCTGAAAACGGCTGTGGCGCTGAAGTTGCCTGTGAATGTGGAGTTAGTGGCATGTGAAACCCGCATGTGGAGCATTCGTTTGTGTGGGATGCTCTACCAGGTTCATTCCTAGATAATGCACTCAAAGGGCACTAAGCATAGAGTGTGAAAACTGAGTTTCCTTGAGAGCTGCTTGGAAGCCTGATGGTGTGTGAAGTTAGTGAGCCAAATGGAGTTGTTCTCCCACAAGAACCACTCGGCTGATCCTTCTTCAATATGCCCTTCACCAACATGCAGTGTTTCCTTGATTGAATTAGCTCTCACACCAATATTTGCGTCTAGAGCCTTTGCATTGAGGGCTATCTGAAAACGGCTGTGGCGCTGAAGTTGCCTGTGAATGTGGAGTTGGTGGCATGTGAAACCCGCATGTGGAGCATTCGTTTGTGTGGGATGCTCTACCAGGTTCTTTTCAGTCCTAGCCATACAAACGGCACTAAGCATAGAGTGTGAAAACTGAGTTTCCTTGAGAGCTGCTTGGAAGCCTGATGGTGTGTGAAGTTAGTGAGCCAAATGGAGTTGTTCTCCCACAAGAACCACTCGGCTGATCCTTCTTCAATATGCCCTTCACCAACATGCAGTGTTTCCTTGATTGAATTAGCTCTCACACCAATATTTGCGTCTAGAGCCTTTGCATTGAGGGCTATCTGCAAACGGCTGTGGCGCTGAAGTTGCCTGTGAATGTGGAGTTGGTGGCATGTGAAACCCGCATGTGGAGCATTCGTTTGTGTGGGATGCTGACCAAGCTTCATTTCAGTCCTGGGCACACAAAGAGCACTAAGCATAGAGTGTGAAAACTGAGTTTCCTTGAGAGCTGCTTGGAAACCTGATGGTGTGTGAAGTTAGTGAGCCAAATGGAGTTGTTCTCCCACAAGAACCACTCGGCTGATCCTTCTTCAATATGCCCTTCACCAACATGCAGTGTTTCCTTGATTGAATTAGCTCTCACACCAATATTTGCGTCTAGAGCCTTTGCATTGAGGGCTATCTGAAAACGGCTGTGGCGCTGAAGTTGCCTGTGAATGTGGAGTTGGTGGCATGTGAAACCCGCATGTGGAGCATTCGTTTGTGTGGGATGCTCTACCAGGTTCATTCCTAGATAATGCACTCAAAGGGCACTAAGCATAGAGTGTGAAAACTGAGTTTCCTTGAGAGCTGCTTGGAAGCCTGATGGTGTGTGAAGTTAGTGAGCCAAATGGAGTTGTTCTCCCACAAGAACCACTCGGCTGATCCTTCTTCAATATGCCCTTCACCAACATGCAGTGTTTCCTTGATTGAATTAGCTCTCACACCAATATTTGCGTCTAGAGCCTTTGCATTGAGGGCTATCTGAAAACGGCTGTGGCGCTGAAGTTGCCTGTGAATGTGGAGTTTTGGCATGTGAAACCCGCATGTGGAGCATTCGTTTGTGTGGGATGCTGACCAAGCTTCATTTCAGTCCTGGGCACACAAAGAGCACTAAGCATAGAGTGTGAAAACTGAGTTTCCTTGAGAGCTACTTGGAAGCCTGATGGTGTGTGAAGTTAGTGAGCCAAATGGAGTTGTTCTCCCACAAGAACCACTCGGCTGATCCTTCTCCAATATGCCCTTCACCAACATGCAGTGTTTCCTTGATTGAATTAGCTCTCACACCAATATTTGCGTCTAGAGCCTTTGCATTGAGGGCTATCTGAAAACGGCTGTGGCGCTGAAGTTGCCTGTGAATGTGGAGTTGGTGGCATGTGAAACCCGCATGTGGAGCATTCGTTTGCGTGGGATGCTCTACCAGGTTCATTTCAGTCCTAGCCATACAAAGGGCACTAAGCATAGAGTGTGAAAACTGAGTTTCCTTGAGAGCTGCTTGGAAGCCTGATGGTGTGTGAAGTTAGTGAGCCAAATGGAGTTGTTCTCCCACAAGAACCACTCGGCTGATCCTTCTTCAATATGCCCTTCACCAACATGCAGTGTTTCCTTGATTGAATTAGCTCTCACACCAATATTTGCGTCTAGAGCCTTTGCATTGAGGGCTATCTGAAAACGGCTGTGGCGCTGAAGTTGCCTGTGAATGTGGAGTTGGTGGCATGTGAAACCCGCATGTGGAGCATTCGTTTGTGTGGGATGCTCTACCAGGTTCATTTCAGTCCTAGCCATACAAAGGGCACTAAGCATAGAGTGTGAAAACTGAGTTTCCTTGAGAGCTGCTTGGAAGCCTGATGGTGTGTGAAGTTAGTGAGCCAAATGGAGTTGTTCTCCCACAAGAACCACTCGGCTGATCCTTCTTCAATATGCCCTTCACCAACATGCAGTGTTTCCTTGATTGAATTAGCTCTCACACCAATATTTGCGTCTAGAGCCTTTGCATTGAGGGCTATCTGCAAACGGCTGTGGCGCTGAAGTTGCCTGTGAATGTGGAGTTGGTGGCATGTGAAACCCGCATGTGGAGCATTCGTTTGTGTGGGATGCTCTACCAGGTTCCTTTCAGTCCTAGCCATACAAACGGCACTAAGCATAGAGCGTGAAAACTGAGTTTCCTTGAGAGCTGCTTGGAAGCCTGATGGTGTGTGAAGTTAGTGAGCCAAATGGAGTTGTTCTCCCACAAGAACCACTCGGCTGATCCTTCTTCAATATGCCCTTCACCAGCAGGCAGTGTTTCCTTGATTGAATTAGCTCTCACACCAACATTTGCGTCTAGAGCCTTTGCATTGAGGGCTATCTGCAAACGGCTGTGGCGCTGAAGTTGCCTGTGAATGTGGAGTTGGTGGCATGTGAAACCCGCATGTGGAGCATTCGTTTGTGTGGGATGCTGACCAAGCTTCATTTCAGTCCTGGTCACACAAAGAGCACTAAGCATAGAGTGTGAAAACTGAGTTTCCTTGAGAGCTGCTTGGAAACCTGATGGTGTGTGAAGTTAGTGAGCCAAATGGAGTTGCTCTCCCACAAGAACCACTCGGCTGATCCTTCTTCAATATGCCCTTCACCAACATGCAGTGTTTCCTTGATTGAATTAGCTCTCACACCAATATTTGCGTCTAGAGCCTTTGCATTGAGGGCTATCTGAAAACGGCTGTGGCGCTGAAGTTGCCTGTGAATGTGGAGTTGGTGGCATGTGAAACCCGCATGTGGAGCATTCGTTTGTGTGGGATGCTCTACCAGGTTCATTCCTAGATAATGCACTCAAAGGGCACTAAGCATAGAGTGTGAAAACTGAGTTTCCTTGAGAGCTGCTTGGAAGCCTGATGGTGTGTGAAGTTAGTGAGCCAAATGGAGTTGTTCTCCCACAAGAACCACTCGGCTGATCCTTCTTCAATATGCCCTTCACCAACATGCAGTGTTTCCTTGATTGAATTAGCTCTCACACCAATATTTGCGTCTAGAGCCTTTGCATTGAGGGCTATCTGAAAACGGCTGTGGCGCTGAAGTTGCCTGTGAATGTGGAGTTGGTGGCATGTGAAACCCGCATGTGGAGCATTCGTTTGTGTGGGATGCTGACCAAGCTTCATTTCAGTCCTGGGCACACAAAGAGCACTAAGCATTGAGTGTGAAAACTGAGTTTCCTTGAGAGCTGCTTGGAAGCCTGATGGTGTGTGAAGTTAGTGAGCCAAATGGAGTTGTTCTCCCACAAGAACCACTCGGCTGATCCTTCTTCAATATGCCCTTCACCAACATGCAGTGTTTCCTTGATTGAATTAGCTCTCACACCAATATTTGCGTCTAGAGCCTTTGCATTGAGGGCTATCTGAAAACGGCTGTGGCGCTGAAGTTGCCTGTGAATGTGGAGTTTTGGCATGTGAAACCCGCATGTGGAGCATTCGTTTGTGTGGGATGCTGACCAAGCTTCATTTCAGTCCTGGGCACACAAAGAGCACTAAGCATAGAGTGTGAAAACTGAGTTTCCTTGAGAGCTACTTGGAAGCCTGATGGTGTGTGAAGTTAGTGAGCCAAATGGAGTTGTTCTCCCACAAGAACCACTCGGCTGATCCTTCTCCAATATGCCCTTCACCAACATGCAGTGTTTCCTTGATTGAATTAGCTCTCACACCAATATTTGCGTCTAGAGCCTTTGCATTGAGGGCTATCTGAAAACGGCTGTGGCGCTGAAGTTGCCTGTGAATGTGGAGTTGGTGGCATGTGAAACCCGCATGTGGAGCATTCGTTTGTGTGGGATGCTGACCAAGCTTCATTTCAGTCCTGGGCACACAAAGAGCACTAAGCATAGAGTGTGAAAACTGAGTTTCCTTGAGAGCTGCTTGGAAGCCTGATGGTGTGTGAAGTTAGTGAGCCAAATGGAGTTGTTCTCCCACAAGAACCACTCGGCTGATCCTTCTTCAATATGCCCTTCACCAACATGCAGTGTTTCCTTGATTGAATTAGCTCTCACACCAATATTTGCGTCTAGAGCCTTTGCATTGAGGGCTATCTGAAAACGGCTGTGGCGCTGAAGTTGCCTGTGAATGTGGAGTTGGTGGCATGTGAAACCCGCATGTGGAGCATTCGTTTGTGTGGGATGCTCTACCAGGTTCATTTCAGTCCTAGCCATACAAAGGGCACTAAGCATAGAGTGTGAAAACTGAGTTTCCTTGAGAGCTGCTTGGAAGCCTGATGGTGTGTGAAGTTAGTGAGCCAAATGGAGTTGTTCTCCCACAAGAACCACTCGGCTGATCCTTCTTCAATATGCCCTTCACCAACATGCAGTGTTTCCTTGATTGAATTAGCTCTCACACCAATATTTGCGTCTAGAGCCTTTGCATTGAGGGCTATCTGCAAACGGCTGTGGCGCTGAAGTTGCCTGTGAATGTGGAGTTGGTGGCATGTGAAACCCGCATGTGGAGCATTCGTTTGTGTGGGATGCTCTACCAGGTTCCTTTCAGTCCTAGCCATACAAACGGCACTAAGCATAGAGCGTGAAAACTGAGTTTCCTTGAGAGCTGCTTGGAAGCCTGATGGTGTGTGAAGTTAGTGAGCCAAATGGAGTTGTTCTCCCACAAGAACCACTCGGCTGATCCTTCTTCAATATGCCCTTCACCAGCAGGCAGTGTTTCCTTGATTGAATTAGCTCTCACACCAACATTTGCGTCTAGAGCCTTTGCATTGAGGGCTATCTGCAAACGGCTGTGGCGCTGAAGTTGCCTGTGAATGTGGAGTTGGTGGCATGTGAAACCCGCATGTGGAGCATTCGTTTGTGTGGGATGCTGACCAAGCTTCATTTCAGTCCTGGTCACACAAAGAGCACTAAGCATAGAGTGTGAAAACTGAGTTTCCTTGAGAGCTGCTTGGAAACCTGATGGTGTGTGAAGTTAGTGAGCCAAATGGAGTTGCTCTCCCACAAGAACCACTCGGCTGATCCTTCTTCAATATGCCCTTCACCAACATGCAGTGTTTCCTTGATTGAATTAGCTCTCACACCAATATTTGCGTCTAGAGCCTTTGCATTGAGGGCTATCTGAAAACGGCTGTGGCGCTGAAGTTGCCTGTGAATGTGGAGTTGGTGGCATGTGAAACCCGCATGTGGAGCATTCGTTTGTGTGGGATGCTCTACCAGGTTCATTCCTAGATAATGCACTCAAAGGGCACTAAGCATAGAGTGTGAAAACTGAGTTTCCTTGAGAGCTGCTTGGAAGCCTGATGGTGTGTGAAGTTAGTGAGCCAAATGGAGTTGTTCTCCCACAAGAACCACTCGGCTGATCCTTCTTCAATATGCCCTTCACCAACATGCAGTGTTTCCTTGATTGAATTAGCTCTCACACCAATATTTGCGTCTAGAGCCTTTGCATTGAGGGCTATCTGAAAACGGCTGTGGCGCTGAAGTAGCCTGTGAATGTGGAGTTGGTGGCATGTGAAACCCGCATGTGGAGCATTCGTTTGTGTGGGATGCTGACCAAGCTTCATTTCAGTCCTGGGCACACAAAGAGCACTAAGCATAGAGTGTGAAAACTGAGTTTCCTTGAGAGCTGCTTGGAAGCCTGATGGTGTGTGAAGTTAGTGAGCCAAATGGAGTTGTTCTCCCACAAGAACCACTCGGCTGATCCTTCTTCAATATGCCCTTCACCAACATGCAGTGTTTCCTTGATTGAATTAGCTCTCACACCAATATTTGCGTCTAGAGCCTTTGCATTGAGGGCTATCTGAAAACGGCTGTGGCGCTGAAGTTGCCTGTGAATGTGGAGTTTTGGCATGTGAAACCCGCATGTGGAGCATTCGTTTGTGTGGGATGCTGACCAAGCTTCATTTCAGTCCTGGGCACACAAAGAGCACTAAGCATAGAGTGTGAAAACTGAGTTTCCTTGAGAGCTACTTGGAAGCCTGATGGTGTGTGAAGTTAGTGAGCGAAATGGAGTTGTTCTCCCACAAGAACCACTCGGCTGATCCTTCTCCAATATGCCCTTCACCAACATGCAGTGTTTCCTTGATTGAATTAGCTCTCACACCAATATTTGCGTCTAGAGCCTTTGCATTGAGGGCTATCTGAAAACGGCTGTGGCGCTGAAGTTGCCTGTGAATGTGGAGTTGGTGGCATGTGAAACCCGCATGTGGAGCATTCGTTTGCGTGGGATGCTCTACCAGGTTCATTTCAGTCCTAGCCATACAAAGGGCACTAAGCATAGAGTGTGAAAACTGAGTTTCCTTGAGAGCTGCTTGGAAGCCTGATGGTGTGTGAAGTTAGTGAGCCAAATGGAGTTGTTCTCCCACAAGAACCACTCGGCTGATCCTTCTTCAATATGCCCTTCACCAACATGCAGTGTTTCCTTGATTGAATTAGCTCTCACACCAATATTTGCGTCTAGAGCCTTTGCATTGAGGGCTATCTGAAAACGGCTGTGGCGCTGAAGTTGCCTGTGAATGTGGAGTTGGTGGCATGTGAAACCCGCATGTGGAGCATTCGTTTGTGTGGGATGCTCTACCAGGTTCATTTCAGTCCTAGCCATACAAAGGGCACTAAGCATAGAGTGTGAAAACTGAGTTTCCTTGAGAGCTGCTTGGAAGCCTGATGGTGTGTGAAGTTAGTGAGCCAAATGGAGTTGTTCTCCCACAAGAACCACTCGGCTGATCCTTCTTCAATATGCCCTTCACCAACATGCAGTGTTTCCTTGATTGAATTAGCTCTCACACCAATATTTGCGTCTAGAGCCTTTGCATTGAGGGCTATCTGAAAACGGCTGTGGCGCTGAAGTTGCCTGTGAATGTGGAGTTGGTGGCATGTGAAACCCGCATGTGGAGCATTCGTTTGTGTGGGATGCTCTACCAGGTTCATTTCAGTCCTAGCCATACAAAGGGCACTACGCATAGAGTGTGAAAACTGAGTTTCCTTGAGAGCTGCTTGGAAGCCTGATGGTGTGTGAAGTTAGTGAGCCAAATGGAGTTGTTCTCCCACAAGAACCACTCGGCTGATCCTTCTTCAATATGCCCTTCACCAACAGGCAGTGTTTCCTTGATTGAATTAGCTCTCACACCAATATTTGCGTCTAGAGCCTTTGCATTGAGGGCTATCTGAAAACGGCTGTGGCGCTGAAGTTGCCTGTGAATGTGGAGTTGGTGGCATGTGAAACCCGCATGTGGAGCATTCGTTTGTGTGGGATGCTGACCAACCTTCATTTCAGTCCTGGGCACACAAAGAGCACTAAGCATAGAGTGTGAAAACTGAGTTTCCTTGAGAGCTGCTTGGAAGCCTGATGGTGTGTGAAGTTAGTGAGCCAAATGGAGTTGTTCTCCCACAAGAACCACTCGGCTGATCCTTCTTCAATATGCCCTTCACCAACATGCAGTGTTTCCTTGATTGAATTAGCTCTCACACCAATATTTGCGTCTAGAGCCTTTGCATTGAGGGCTATCTGCAAACGGCTGTGGCGCTGAAGTTGCCTGTGAATGTGGAGTTGGTGGCATGTGAAACCCGCATGTGGAGCATTCGTTTGTGTGGGATGGTGTACCAGGTTCCTTTCAGTCCGAGCCATACAAAGGGCACTAAGCATAGAGCGTGAAAACTGAGTTTCCTTGAGAGCTGCTTGGAAGCCTGATGGTGTGTGAAGTTAGTGAGCCAAATGGAGTTGTTCTCCCACAAGAACCACTCGGCTGATCCTTCTTCAATATGCCCTTCACCAACAGGCAGTGTTTCCTTGATTGAATTAGCTCTCACACCAATATTTGCGTCTAGAGCCTTTGCATTGAGGGCTATCTGAAAACGGCTGTGGCGCTGAAGTTGCCTGTGAATGTGGAGTTGGTGGCATGTGAAACCCGCATGTGGAGCATTCGTTTGTGTGGGATGCTCTACCAGGTTCATTTCAGTCCTAGCCATACAAAGGGCACTAAGCATAGAGTGTGAAAACTGAGTTTCCTTGAGAGCTGCTTGGAAGCCTGATGGTGTGTGAAGTTAGTGAGCCAAATGGAGTTGTTCTCCCACAAGAACCACTCGGCTGATCCTTCTTCAATATGCCCTTCACCAACATGCAGTGTTTCCTTGATTGAATTAGCTCTCACACCAATATTTGCGTCTAGAGCCTTTGCATTGAGGGCTATCTGAAAACGGCTGTGGCGCTGAAGTTGCCTGTGAATGTGGAGTTGGTGGCATGTGAAACCCGCATGTGGAGCATTCGTTTGTGTGGGATGCTCTACCAGGTTCTTTTCAGTCCTAGCCATACAAACGGCACTAAGCATAGAGTGTGAAAACTGAGTTTCCTTGAGAGCTGCTTGGAAGCCTGATGGTGTGTGAAGTTAGTGAGCCAAATGGAGTTGTTCTCCCACAAGAACCACTCGGCTGATCCTTCTTCAATATGCCCTTCACCAACATGCAGTGTTTCCTTGATTGAATTAGCTCTCACACCAATATTTGCGTCTAGAGCCTTTGCATTGAGGGCTATCTGAAAACGGCTGTGGCGCTGAAGTTGCCTGTGAATGTGGAGTTGGTGGCATGTGAAACCCGCATGTGGAGCATTCGTTTGTGTGGGATGCTCTACCAGGTTCATTCCTAGATAATGCACTCAAAGGGCACTAAGCATAGAGTGTGAAAACTGAGTTTCCTTGAGAGCTGCTTGGAAGCCTGATGGTGTGTGAAGTTAGTGAGCCAAATGGAGTTGTTCTCCCACAAGAACCACTCGGCTGATCCTTCTTCAATATGCCCTTCACCAACATGCAGTGTTTCCTTGATTGAATTAGCTCTCACACCAATATTTGCGTCTAGAGCCTTTGCATTGAGGGCTATCTGCAAACGGCTGTGGCGCTGAAGTTGCCTGTGAATGTGGAGTTGGTGGCATGTGAAACCCGCATGTGGAGCATTCGTTTGTGTGGGATGCTCTACCAGGTTCCTTTCAGTCCTAGCCATACAAACGGCACTAAGCATAGAGCGTGAAAACTGAGTTTCCTTGAGAGCTGCTTGGAAGCCTGATGGTGTGTGAAGTTAGTGAGCCAAATGGAGTTGTTCTCCCACAAGAACCACTCGGCTGATCCTTCTTCAATATGCCCTTCACCAACATGCAGTGTTTCCTTGATTGAATTAGCTCTCACACCAATATTTGCGTCTAGAGCCTTTGCATTGAGGGCTATCTGAAAACGGCTGTGGCGCTGAAGTAGCCTGTGAATGTGGAGTTGGTGGCATGTGAAACCCGCATGTGGAGCATTCGTTTGTGTGGGATGCTGACCAAGCTTCATTTCAGTCCTGGGCACACAAAGAGCACTAAGCATAGAGTGTGAAAACTGAGTTTCCTTGAGAGCTGCTTGGAAGCCTGATGGTGTGTGAAGTTAGTGAGCCAAATGGAGTTGTTCTCCCACAAGAACCACTCGGCTGATCCTTCTTCAATATGCCCTTCACCAACATGCAGTGTTTCCTTGATTGAATTAGCTCTCACACCAATATTTGCGTCTAGAGCCTTTGCATTGAGGGCTATCTGAAAACGGCTGTGGCGCTGAAGTTGCCTGTGAATGTGGAGTTTTGGCATGTGAAACCCGCATGTGGAGCATTCGTTTGTGTGGGATGCTGACCAAGCTTCATTTCAGTCCTGGGCACACAAAGAGCACTAAGCATAGAGTGTGAAAACTGAGTTTCCTTGAGAGCTACTTGGAAGCCTGATGGTGTGTGAAGTTAGTGAGCGAAATGGAGTTGTTCTCCCACAAGAACCACTCGGCTGATCCTTCTCCAATATGCCCTTCACCAACATGCAGTGTTTCCTTGATTGAATTAGCTCTCACACCAATATTTGCGTCTAGAGCCTTTGCATTGAGGGCTATCTGAAAACGGCTGTGGCGCTGAAGTTGCCTGTGAATGTGGAGTTGGTGGCATGTGAAACCCGCATGTGGAGCATTCGTTTGCGTGGGATGCTCTACCAGGTTCATTTCAGTCCTAGCCATACAAAGGGCACTAAGCATAGAGTGTGAAAACTGAGTTTCCTTGAGAGCTGCTTGGAAGCCTGATGGTGTGTGAAGTTAGTGAGCCAAATGGAGTTGTTCTCCCACAAGAACCACTCGGCTGATCCTTCTTCAATATGCCCTTCACCAACATGCAGTGTTTCCTTGATTGAATTAGCTCTCACACCAATATTTGCGTCTAGAGCCTTTGCATTGAGGGCTATCTGAAAACGGCTGTGGCGCTGAAGTTGCCTGTGAATGTGGAGTTGGTGGCATGTGAAACCCGCATGTGGAGCATTCGTTTGTGTGGGATGCTCTACCAGGTTCATTTCAGTCCTAGCCATACAAAGGGCACTAAGCATAGAGTGTGAAAACTGAGTTTCCTTGAGAGCTGCTTGGAAGCCTGATGGTGTGTGAAGTTAGTGAGCCAAATGGAGTTGTTCTCCCACAAGAACCACTCGGCTGATCCTTCTTCAATATGCCCTTCACCAACATGCAGTGTTTCCTTGATTGAATTAGCTCTCACACCAATATTTGCGTCTAGAGCCTTTGCATTGAGGGCTATCTGAAAACGGCTGTGGCGCTGAAGTTGCCTGTGAATGTGGAGTTGGTGGCATGTGAAACCCGCATGTGGAGCATTCGTTTGTGTGGGATGCTCTACCAGGTTCATTTCAGTCCTAGCCATACAAAGGGCACTACGCATAGAGTGTGAAAACTGAGTTTCCTTGAGAGCTGCTTGGAAGCCTGATGGTGTGTGAAGTTAGTGAGCCAAATGGAGTTGTTCTCCCACAAGAACCACTCGGCTGATCCTTCTTCAATATGCCCTTCACCAACAGGCAGTGTTTCCTTGATTGAATTAGCTCTCACACCAATATTTGCGTCTAGAGCCTTTGCATTGAGGGCTATCTGAAAACGGCTGTGGCGCTGAAGTTGCCTGTGAATGTGGAGTTGGTGGCATGTGAAACCCGCATGTGGAGCATTCGTTTGTGTGGGATGCTGACCAACCTTCATTTCAGTCCTGGGCACACAAAGAGCACTAAGCATAGAGTGTGAAAACTGAGTTTCCTTGAGAGCTGCTTGGAAGCCTGATGGTGTGTGAAGTTAGTGAGCCAAATGGAGTTGTTCTCCCACAAGAACCACTCGGCTGATCCTTCTTCAATATGCCCTTCACCAACATGCAGTGTTTCCTTGATTGAATTAGCTCTCACACCAATATTTGCGTCTAGAGCCTTTGCATTGAGGGCTATCTGCAAACGGCTGTGGCGCTGAAGTTGCCTGTGAATGTGGAGTTGGTGGCATGTGAAACCCGCATGTGGAGCATTCGTTTGTGTGGGATGGTGTACCAGGTTCCTTTCAGTCCGAGCCATACAAAGGGCACTAAGCATAGAGCGTGAAAACTGAGTTTCCTTGAGAGCTGCTTGGAAGCCTGATGGTGTGTGAAGTTAGTGAGCCAAATGGAGTTGTTCTCCCACAAGAACCACTCGGCTGATCCTTCTTCAATATGCCCTTCACCAACAGGCAGTGTTTCCTTGATTGAATTAGCTCTCACACCAATATTTGCGTCTAGAGCCTTTGCATTGAGGGCTATCTGAAAACGGCTGTGGCGCTGAAGTTGCCTGTGAATGTGGAGTTGGTGGCATGTGAAACCCGCATGTGGAGCATTCGTTTGTGTGGGATGCTCTACCAGGTTCATTTCAGTCCTAGCCATACAAAGGGCACTAAGCATAGAGTGTGAAAACTGAGTTTCCTTGAGAGCTGCTTGGAAGCCTGATGGTGTGTGAAGTTAGTGAGCCAAATGGAGTTGTTCTCCCACAAGAACCACTCGGCTGATCCTTCTTCAATATGCCCTTCACCAACATGCAGTGTTTCCTTGATTGAATTAGCTCTCACACCAATATTTGCGTCTAGAGCCTTTGCATTGAGGGCTATCTGAAAACGGCTGTGGCGCTGAAGTTGCCTGTGAATGTGGAGTTGGTGGCATGTGAAACCCGCATGTGGAGCATTCGTTTGTGTGGGATGCTCTACCAGGTTCTTTTCAGTCCTAGCCATACAAACGGCACTAAGCATAGAGTGTGAAAACTGAGTTTCCTTGAGAGCTGCTTGGAAGCCTGATGGTGTGTGAAGTTAGTGAGCCAAATGGAGTTGTTCTCCCACAAGAACCACTCGGCTGATCCTTCTTCAATATGCCCTTCACCAACATGCAGTGTTTCCTTGATTGAATTAGCTCTCACACCAATATTTGCGTCTAGAGCCTTTGCATTGAGGGCTATCTGAAAACGGCTGTGGCGCTGAAGTTGCCTGTGAATGTGGAGTTGGTGGCATGTGAAACCCGCATGTGGAGCATTCGTTTGTGTGGGATGCTCTACCAGGTTCATTCCTAGATAATGCACTCAAAGGGCACTAAGCATAGAGTGTGAAAACTGAGTTTCCTTGAGAGCTGCTTGGAAGCCTGATGGTGTGTGAAGTTAGTGAGCCAAATGGAGTTGTTCTCCCACAAGAACCACTCGGCTGATCCTTCTTCAATATGCCCTTCACCAACATGCAGTGTTTCCTTGATTGAATTAGCTCTCACACCAATATTTGCGTCTAGAGCCTTTGCATTGAGGGCTATCTGCAAACGGCTGTGGCGCTGAAGTTGCCTGTGAATGTGGAGTTGGTGGCATGTGAAACCCGCATGTGGAGCATTCGTTTGTGTGGGATGCTCTACCAGGTTCCTTTCAGTCCTAGCCATACAAACGGCACTAAGCATAGAGCGTGAAAACTGAGTTTCCTTGAGAGCTGCTTGGAAGCCTGATGGTGTGTGAAGTTAGTGAGCCAAATGGAGTTGTTCTCCCACAAGAACCACTCGGCTGATCCTTCTTCAATATGCCCTTCACCAACAGGCAGTGTTTCCTTGATTGAATTAGCTCTCACACCAACATTTGCGTCTAGAGCCTTTGCATTGAGGGCTATCTGCAAACGGCTGTGGCGCTGAAGTTGCCTGTGAATGTGGAGTTGGTGGCATGTGAAACCCGCATGTGGAGCATTCGTTTGTGTGGGATGCTGACCAAGCTTCATTTCAGTCCTGGTCACACAAAGAGCACTAAGCATAGAGTGTGAAAACTGAGTTTCCTTGAGAGCTGCTTGGAAACCTGATGGTGTGTGAAGTTAGTGAGCCAAATGGAGTTGTTCTCCCACAAGAACCACTCGGCTGATCCTTCTTCAATATGCCCTTCACCAACAGGCAGTGTTTCCTTGATTGAATTATCTCTCACACCAATATTTGCGTCTAGAGCCTTTGCATTGGGGGCTATCTGAAAACGGCTGTGGCGCTGAAGTTGCCTGTGAATGTGGAGTTGGTGGCATGTGAAACCCGCATGTGGAGCATTCGTTTGTGTGGGATGCTCTACCAGGTTCATTCCTAGATAATGCACTCAAAGGGCACTAAGCATAGAGTGTGAAAACTGAGTTTCCTTGAGAGCTGCTTGGAAGCCTGATGGTGTGTGAAGTTAGTGAGCCAAATGGAGTTGTTCTCCCACAAGAACCACTCGGCTGATCCTTCTTCAATACGCCCTTCACCAACATGCAGTGTTTCCTTGATTGAATTAGCTCTCACACCAATATTTGCGTCTAGAGCCTTTGCATTGAGGGCTATCTGAAAACGGCTGTGGCGCTGAAGTAGCCTGTGAATGTGGAGTTGGTGGCATGTGAAACCCGCATGTGGAGCATTCGTTTGTGTGGGATGCTGACCAAGCTTCATTTCAGTCCTGGGCACACAAAGAGCACTAAGCATAGAGTGTGAAAACTGAGTTTCCTTGAGAGCTGCTTGGAAGCCTGATGGTGTGTGAAGTTAGTGAGCCAAATGGAGTTGTTCTCCCACAAGAACCACTCGGCTGATCCTTCTTCAATATGCCCTTCACCAACATGCAGTGTTTCCTTGATTGAATTAGCTCTCACACCAATATTTGCGTCTAGAGCCTTTGCATTGAGGGCTATCTGAAAACGGCTGTGGCGCTGAAGTTGCCTGTGAATGTGGAGTTTTGGCATGTGAAACCCGCATGTGGAGCATTCGTTTGTGTGGGATGCTGACCAAGCTTCATTTCAGTCCTGGGCACACAAAGAGCACTAAGCATAGAGTGTGAAAACTGAGTTTCCTTGAGAGCTACTTGGAAGCCTGATGGTGTGTGAAGTTAGTGAGCCAAATGGAGTTGTTCTCCCACAAGAACCACTCGGCTGATCCTTCTCCAATATGCCCTTCACCAACATGCAGTGTTTCCTTGATTGAATTAGCTCTCACACCAATATTTGCGTCTAGAGCCTTTGCATTGAGGGCTATCTGAAAACGGCTGTGGCGCTGAAGTTGCCTGTGAATGTGGAGTTGGTGGCATGTGAAACCCGCATGTGGAGCATTCGTTTGCGTGGGATGCTCTACCAGGTTCATTTCAGTCCTAGCCATACAAAGGGCACTAAGCATAGAGTGTGAAAACTGAGTTTCCTTGAGAGCTGCTTGGAAGCCTGATGGTGTGTGAAGTTAGTGAGCCAAATGGAGTTGTTCTCCCACAAGAACCACTCGGCTGATCCTTCTTCAATATGCCCTTCACCAACATGCAGTGTTTCCTTGATTGAATTAGCTCTCACACCAATATTTGCGTCTAGAGCCTTTGCATTGAGGGCTATCTGAAAACGGCTGTGGCGCTGAAGTTGCCTGTGAATGTGGAGTTGGTGGCATGTGAAACCCGCATGTGGAGCATTCGTTTGTGTGGGATGCTCTACCAGGTTCATTCCTAGCTAATGCACTCAAAGGGCACTAAGCATAGAGTGTGAAAACTGAGTTTCCTTGAGAGCTGCTTGGAAGCCTGATGGTGTGTGAAGTTAGTGAGCCAAATGGAGTTGTTCTCCCACAAGAACCACTCGGCTGATCCTTCTTCAATATGCCCTTCACCAACATGCAGTGTTTCCTTGATTGAATTAGCTCTCACACCAATATTTGCGTCTAGAGCCTTTGCATTGAGGGCTATCTGAAAACGGCTGTGGCGCTGAAGTTGCCTGTGAATGTGGAGTTGGTGGCATGTGAAACCCGCATGTGGAGCATTCGTTTGTGTGGGATGCTGTACCAGGTTCCTTTCAGTCCGAGCCATACAAAGGGCACTAAGCATAGAGCGTGAAAACTGAGTTTCCTTGAGAGCTGCTTGGAAGCCTGATGGTGTGTGAAGTTAGTGAGCCAAATGGAGTTGTTCTCCCACAAGAACCACTCGGCTGATCCTTCTTCAATATGCCCTTCACCAACAGGCAGTGTTTCCTTGATTGAATTAGCTCTCACACCAATATTTGCGTCTAGAGCCTTTGCATTGAGGGCTATCTGAAAACGGCTGTGG
The DNA here is from genome assembly GCF_030435755.1 of Ochotona princeps. Classification (NCBI taxonomy): domain Eukaryota; kingdom Metazoa; phylum Chordata; class Mammalia; order Lagomorpha; family Ochotonidae; genus Ochotona; species Ochotona princeps. The sequence goes on along the minus strand of NW_026698931.1, from coordinate 24,788 downwards.
CGCTGAAGTTGCCTGTGAATGTGGAGTTGGTGGCATGTGAAACCCGCATGTGGAGCATTCGTTTGTGTGGGATGCTCTACCAGGTTCATTCCTAGATAATGCACTCAAAGGGCACTAAGCATAGAGTGTGAAAACTGAGTTTCCTTGAGAGCTGCTTGGAAGCCTGATGGTGTGTGAAGTTAGTGAGCCAAATGGAGTTGTTCTCCCACAAGAACCACTCGGCTGATCCTTCTTCAATATGCCCTTCACCAACATGCAGTGTTTCCTTGATTGAATTAGCTCTCACACCAATATTTGCGTCTAGAGCCTTTGCATTGAGGGCTATCTGAAAACGGCTGTGGCGCTGAAGTTGCCTGTGAATGTGGAGTTGGTGGCATGTGAAACTCGCATGTGGAGCATTCGTTTGTGTGGGATGCTCTACCAGGTTCATTTCAGTCCTAGCCATACAAAGGGCACTAAGCATAGAGTGTGAAAACTGAGTTTCCTTGAGAGCTGCTTGGAAGCCTGATGGTGTGTGAAGTTAGTGAGCCAAATGGAGTTGTTCTCCCACAAGAACCACTCGGCTGATCCTTCTTCAATATGCCCTTCACCAACATGCAGTGTTTCCTTGATTGAATTAGCTCTCACACCAATATTTGCGTCTAGAGCCTTTGCATTGAGGGCTATCTGAAAACGGCTGTGGCGCTGAAGTTGCCTGTGAATGTGGAGTTGGTGGCATGTGAAACCCGCATGTGGAGCATTCGTTTGTGTGGGATGCTCTACCAGGTTCATTTCAGTCCTAGCCATACAAAGGGCACTAAGCATAGAGTGTGAAAACTGAGTTTCCTTGAGAGCTGCTTGGAAGCCTGATGGTGTGTGAAGTTAGTGAGCCAAATGGAGTTGTTCTCCCACAAGAACCACTCGGCTGATCCTTCTTCAATATGCCCTTCACCAACATGCAGTGTTTCCTTGATTGAATTAGCTCTCACACCAATATTTGCGTCTAGAGCCTTTGCATTGAGGGCTATCTGAAAACGGCTGTGGCGCTGAAGTTGCCTGTGAATGTGGAGTTGGTGGCATGTGAAACCCGCATGTGGAGCATTCGTTTGTGTGGGATGCTGACCAACCTTCATTTCAGTCCTGGGCACACAAAGAGCACTAAGCATAGAGTGTGAAAACTGAGTTTCCTTGAGAGCTGCTTGGAAGCCTGATGGTGTGTGAAGTTAGTGAGCCAAATGGAGTTGTTCTCCCACAAGAACCACTCGGCTGATCCTTCTTCAATATGCCCTTCACCAACATGCAGTGTTTCCTTGATTGAATTAGCTCTCACACCAATATTTGCGTCTAGAGCCTTTGCATTGAGGGCTATCTGCAAACGGCTGTGGCGCTGAAGTTGCCTGTGAATGTGGAGTTGGTGGCATGTGAAACCCGCATGTGGAGCATTCGTTTGTGTGGGATGCTGTACCAGGTTCCTTTCAGTCCGAGCCATACAAAGGGCACTAAGCATAGAGCGTGAAAACTGAGTTTCCTTGAGAGCTGCTTGGAAGCCTGATGGTGTGTGAAGTTAGTGAGCCAAATGGAGTTGTTCTCCCACAAGAACCACTCGGCTGATCCTTCTTCAATATGCCCTTCACCAACATGCAGTGTTTCCTTGATTGAATTAGCTCTCACACCAATATTTGCGTCTAGAGCCTTTGCATTGAGGGCTATCTGAAAACGGCTGTGGCGCTGAAGTTGCCTGTGAATGTGGAGTTGGTGGCATGTGAAACCCGCATGTGGAGCATTCGTTTGTGTGGGATGCTCTACCAGGTTCATTCCTAGATAATGCACTCAAAGGGCACTAAGCATAGAGTGTGAAAACTGAGTTTCCTTGAGAGCTGCTTGGAAGCCTGATGGTGTGTGAAGTTAGTGAGCCAAATGGAGTTGTTCTCCCACAAGAACCACTCGGCTGATCCTTCTTCAATATGCCCTTCACCAACATGCAGTGTTTCCTTGATTGAATTAGCTCTCACACCAATATTTGCGTCTAGAGCCTTTGCATTGAGGGCTATCTGAAAACGGCTGTGGCGCTGAAGTTGCCTGTGAATGTGGAGTTGGTGGCATGTGAAACCCGCATGTGGAGCATTCGTTTGTGTGGGATGCTGACCAAGCTTCATTTCAGTCCTGGGCACACAAAGAGCACTAAGCATAGAGTGTGAAAACTGAGTTTCCTTGAGAGCTACTTGGAAGCCTGATGGTGTGTGAAGTTAGTGAGCCAAATGGAGTTGTTCTCCCACAAGAACCACTCGGCTGATCCTTCTCCAATATGCCCTTCACCAACATGCAGTGTTTCCTTGATTGAATTAGCTCTCACACCAATATTTGCGTCTAGAGCCTTTGCATTGAGGGCTATCTGAAAACGGCTGTGGCACTGAAGTTGCCTGTGAATGTGGAGTTGGTGGCATGTGAAACCCGCATGTGGAGCATTCGTTTGTGTGGGATGCTCTACCAGGTTCATTTCAGTCCTAGCCATACAAAGGGCACTAAGCATAGAGTGTGAAAACTGAGTTTCCTTGAGAGCTGCTTGGAAGCCTGATGGTGTGTGAAGTTAGTGAGCCAAATGGAGTTGTTCTCCCACAAGAACCACTCGGCTGATCCTTCTTCAATATGCCCTTCACCAACATGCAGTGTTTCCTTGATTGAATTAGCTCTCACACCAATATTTGCGTCTAGAGCCTTTGCATTGAGGGCTATCTGAAAACGGCTGTGGCGCTGAAGTTGCCTGTGAATGTGGAGTTGGTGGCATGTGAAACCCGCATGTGGAGCATTCGTTTGTGTGGGATGCTCTACCAGGTTCATTTCAGTCCTAGCCATACAAAGGGCACTAAGCATAGAGTGTGAAAACTGAGTTTCCTTGAGAGCTGCTTGGAAGCCTGATGGTGTGTGAAGTTAGTGAGCCAAATGGAGTTGTTCTCCCACAAGAACCACTCGGCTGATCCTTCTTCAATATGCCCTTCACCAACATGCAGTGTTTCCTTGATTGAATTAGCTCTCACACCAATATTTGCGTCTAGAGCCTTTGCATTGAGGGCTATCTGAAAACGGCTGTGGCGCTGAAGTTGCCTGTGAATGTGGAGTTGGTGGCATGTGAAACCCGCATGTGGAGCATTCGTTTGTGTGGGATGCTCTACCAGGTTCTTTTCAGTCCTAGCCATACAAACGGCACTAAGCATAGAGTGTGAAAACTGAGTTTCCTTGAGAGCTGCTTGGAAACCTGATGGTGTGTGAAGTTAGTGAGCCAAATGGAGTTGTTCTCCCACAAGAACCACTCGGCTGATCCTTCTTCAATATGCCCTTCACCAACATGCAGTGTTTCCTTGATTGAATTAGCTCTCACACCAATATTTGCGTCTAGAGCCTTTGCATTGAGGGCTATCTGAAAACGGCTGTGGCGCTGAAGTTGCCTGTGAATGTGGAGTTGGTGGCATGTGAAACCCGCATGTGGAGCATTCGTTTGTGTGGGATGCTCTACCAGGTTCATTCCTAGATAATGCACTCAAAGGGCACTAAGCATAGAGTGTGAAAACTGAGTTTCCTTGAGAGCTGCTTGGAAGCCTGATGGTGTGTGAAGTTAGTGAGCCAAATGGAGTTGTTCTCCCACAAGAACCACTCGGCTGATCCTTCTTCAATATGCCCTTCACCAACATGCAGTGTTTCCTTGATTGAATTAGCTCTCACACCAATATTTGCGTCTAGAGCCTTTGCATTGAGGGCTATCTGAAAACGGCTGTGGCGCTGAAGTTGCCTGTGAATGTGGAGTTGGTGGCATGTGAAACCCGCATGTGGAGCATTTGTTTGTGTGGGATGCTCTACCAGGTTCTTTTCAGTCCTAGCCATACAAACGGCACTAAGCATAGAGTGTGAAAACTGAGTTTCCTTGAGAGCTGCTTGGAAGCCTGATGGTGTGTGAAGTTAGTGAGCCAAATGGAGTTGTTCTCCCACAAGAACCACTCGGCTGATCCTTCTTCAATATGCCCTTCACCAACATGCAGTGTTTCCTTGATTGAATTAGCTCTCACACCAATATTTGCGTCTAGAGCCTTTGCATTGAGGGCTATCTGCAAACGGCTGTGGCGCTGAAGTTGCCTGTGAATGTGGAGTTGGTGGCATGTGAAACCCGCATGTGGAGCATTCGTTTGTGTGGGATGCTGACCAAGCTTCATTTCAGTCCTGGGCACACAAAGAGCACTAAGCATAGAGTGTGAAAACTGAGTTTCCTTGAGAGCTGCTTGGAAACCTGATGGTGTGTGAAGTTAGTGAGCCAAATGGAGTTGTTCTCCCACAAGAACCACTCGGCTGATCCTTCTTCAATATGCCCTTCACCAACATGCAGTGTTTCCTTGATTGAATTAGCTCTCACACCAATATTTGCGTCTAGAGCCTTTGCATTGAGGGCTATCTGAAAACGGCTGTGGCGCTGAAGTTGCCTGTGAATGTGGAGTTGGTGGCATGTGAAACCCGCATGTGGAGCATTCGTTTGTGTGGGATGCTCTACCAGGTTCATTCCTAGATAATGCACTCAAAGGGCACTAAGCATAGAGTGTGAAAACTGAGTTTCCTTGAGAGCTGCTTGGAAGCCTGATGGTGTGTGAAGTTAGTGAGCCAAATGGAGTTGTTCTCCCACAAGAACCACTCGGCTGATCCTTCTTCAATATGCCCTTCACCAACATGCAGTGTTTCCTTGATTGAATTAGCTCTCACACCAATATTTGCGTCTAGAGCCTTTGCATTGAGGGCTATCTGAAAACGGCTGTGGCGCTGAAGTTGCCTGTGAATGTGGAGTTGGTGGCATGTGAAACCCGCATGTGGAGCATTCGTTTGTGTGGGATGCTGACCAACCTTCATTTCAGTCCTGGGCACACAAAGAGCACTAAGCATAGAGTGTGAAAACTGAGTTTCCTTGAGAGCTGCTTGGAAGCCTGATGGTGTGTGAAGTTAGTGAGCCAAATGGAGTTGTTCTCCCACAAGAACCACTCGGCTGATCCTTCTTCAATATGCCCTTCACCAACATGCAGTGTTTCCTTGATTGAATTAGCTCTCACACCAATATTTGCGTCTAGAGCCTTTGCATTGAGGGCTATCTGAAAACGGCTGTGGCGCTGAAGTTGCCTGTGAATGTGGAGTTGGTGGCATGTGAAACCCGCATGTGGAGCATTCGTTTGTGTGGGATGCTGACCAACCTTCATTTCAGTCCTGGGCACACAAAGAGCACTAAGCATAGAGTGTGAAAACTGAGTTTCCTTGAGAGCTGCTTGGAAGCCTGATGGTGTGTGAAGTTAGTGAGCCAAATGGAGTTGTTCTCCCACAAGAACCACTCGGCTGATCCTTCTTCAATATGCCCTTCACCAACATGCAGTGTTTCCTTGATTGAATTAGCTCTCACACCAATATTTGCGTCTAGAGCCTTTGCATTGAGGGCTATCTGCAAACGGCTGTGGCGCTGAAGTTGACTGTGAATGTGGAGTTGGTGGCATGTGAAACCCGCATGTGGAGCATTCGTTTGTGTGGGATGCTGTACCAGGTTCCTTTCAGTCCGAGCCATACAAAGGGCACTAAGCATAGAGCGTGAAAACTGAGTTTCCTTGAGAGCTGCTTGGAAGCCTGATGGTGTGTGAAGTTAGTGAGCCAAATGGAGTTGTTCTCCCACAAGAACCACTCGGCTGATCCTTCTCCAATATGCCCTTCACCAACATGCAGTGTTTCCTTGATTGAATTAGCTCTCACACCAATATTTGCGTCTAGAGCCTTTGCATTGAGGGCTATCTGAAAACGGCTGTGGCACTGAAGTTGCCTGTGAATGTGGAGTTGGTGGCATGTGAAACCCGCATGTGGAGCATTCGTTTGTGTGGGATGCTCTACCAGGTTCATTTCAGTCCTAGCCATACAAAGGGCACTAAGCATAGAGTGTGAAAACTGAGTTTCCTTGAGAGCTGCTTGGAAGCCTGATGGTGTGTGAAGTTAGTGAGCCAAATGGAGTTGTTCTCCCACAAGAACCACTCGGCTGATCCTTCTTCAATATGCCCTTCACCAACATGCAGTGTTTCCTTGATTGAATTAGCTCTCACACCAATATTTGCGTCTAGAGCCTTTGCATTGAGGGCTATCTGAAAACGGCTGTGGCGCTGAAGTTGCCTGTGAATGTGGAGTTGGTGGCATGTGAAACCCGCATGTGGAGCATTCGTTTGTGTGGGATGCTCTACCAGGTTCATTTCAGTCCCAGCCATACAAAGGGCACTAAGCATAGAGTGTGAAAACTGAGTTTCCTTGAGAGCTGCTTGGAAGCCTGATGGTGTGTGAAGTTAGTGAGCCAAATGGAGTTGTTCTCCCACAAGAACCACTCGGCTGATCCTTCTTCAATATGCCCTTCACCAACATGCAGTGTTTCCTTGATTGAATTAGCTCTCACACCAATATTTGCGTCTAGAGCCTTTGCATTGAGGGCTATCTGAAAACGGCTGTGGCGCTGAAGTTGCCTGTGAATGTGGAGTTGGTGGCATGTGAAACCCGCATGTGGAGCATTCGTTTGTGTGGGATGCTCTACCAGGTTCATTTCAGTCCTAGCCATACAAAGGGCACTAAGCATAGAGTGTGAAAACTGAGTTTCCTTGAGAGCTGCTTGGAAGCCTGATGGTGTGTGAAGTTAGTGAGCCAAATGGAGTTGTTCTCCCACAAGAACCACTCGGCTGATCCTTCTTCAATATGCCCTTCACCAACATGCAGTGTTTCCTTGATTGAATTAGCTCTCACACCAATATTTGCGTCTAGAGCCTTTGCATTGAGGGCTATCTGAAAACGGCTGTGGCGCTGAAGTTGCCTGTGAATGTGGAGTTGGTGGCATGTGAAACCCGCATGTGGAGCATTCGTTTGTGTGGGATGCTCTACCAGGTTCTTTTCAGTCCTAGCCATACAAACGGCACTAAGCATAGAGTGTGAAAACTGAATTTCCTTGAGAGCTGCTTGGAAACCTGATGGTGTGTGAAGTTAGTGAGCCAAATGGAGTTGTTCTCCCACAAGAACCACTCGGCTGATCCTTCTTCAATATGCCCTTCACCAACATGCAGTGTTTCCTTGATTGAATTAGCTCTCACACCAATATTTGCGTCTAGAGCCTTTGCATTGAGGGCTATCTGAAAACGGCTGTGGCGCTGAAGTTGCCTGTGAATGTGGAGTTGGTGGCATGTGAAACCCGCATGTGGAGCATTCGTTTGTGTGGGATGCTCTACCAGGTTCATTCCTAGATAATGCACTCAAAGGGCACTAAGCATAGAGTGTGAAAACTGAGTTTCCTTGAGAGCTGCTTGGAAGCCTGATGGTGTGTGAAGTTAGTGAGCCAAATGGAGTTGTTCTCCCACAAGAACCACTCGGCTGATCCTTCTTCAATATGCCCTTCACCAACATGCAGTGTTTCCTTGATTGAATTAGCTCTCACACCAATATTTGCGTCTAGAGCCTTTGCATTGAGGGCTATCTGAAAACGGCTGTGGCGCTGAAGTTGCCTGTGAATGTGGAGTTGGTGGCATGTGAAACCCGCATGTGGAGCATTCGTTTGTGTGGGATGCTCTACCAGGTTCTTTTCAGTCCTAGCCATACAAACGGCACTAAGCATAGAGTGTGAAAACTGAGTTTCCTTGAGAGCTGCTTGGAAGCCTGATGGTGTGTGAAGTTAGTGAGCCAAATGGAGTTGTTCTCCCACAAGAACCACTCGGCTGATCCTTCTTCAATATGCCCTTCACCAACATGCAGTGTTTCCTTGATTGAATTAGCTCTCACACCAATATTTGCGTCTAGAGCCTTTGCATTGAGGGCTATCTGCAAACGGCTGTGGCGCTGAAGTTGCCTGTGAATGTGGAGTTGGTGGCATGTGAAACCCGCATGTGGAGCATTCGTTTGTGTGGGATGCTGACCAAGCTTCATTTCAGTCCTGGGCACACAAAGAGCACTAAGCATAGAGTGTGAAAACTGAGTTTCCTTGAGAGCTGCTTGGAAACCTGATGGTGTGTGAAGTTAGTGAGCCAAATGGAGTTGTTCTCCCACAAGAACCACTCGGCTGATCCTTCTTCAATATGCCCTTCACCAACATGCAGTGTTTCCTTGATTGAATTAGCTCTCACACCAATATTTGCGTCTAGAGCCTTTGCATTGAGGGCTATCTGAAAACGGCTGTGGCGCTGAAGTTGCCTGTGAATGTGGAGTTGGTGGCATGTGAAACCCGCATGTGGAGCATTCGTTTGTGTGGGATGCTCTACCAGGTTCATTCCTAGATAATGCACTCAAAGGGCACTAAGCATAGAGTGTGAAAACTGAGTTTCCTTGAGAGCTGCTTGGAAGCCTGATGGTGTGTGAAGTTAGTGAGCCAAATGGAGTTGTTCTCCCACAAGAACCACTCGGCTGATCCTTCTTCAATATGCCCTTCACCAACATGCAGTGTTTCCTTGATTGAATTAGCTCTCACACCAATATTTGCGTCTAGAGCCTTTGCATTGAGGGCTATCTGAAAACGGCTGTGGCGCTGAAGTTGCCTGTGAATGTGGAGTTGGTGGCATGTGAAACCCGCATGTGGAGCATTCGTTTGTGTGGGATGCTGACCAACCTTCATTTCAGTCCTGGGCACACAAAGAGCACTAAGCATAGAGTGTGAAAACTGAGTTTCCTTGAGAGCTGCTTGGAAGCCTGATGGTGTGTGAAGTTAGTGAGCCAAATGGAGTTGTTCTCCCACAAGAACCACTCGGCTGATCCTTCTTCAATATGCCCTTCACCAACATGCAGTGTTTCCTTGATTGAATTAGCTCTCACACCAATATTTGCGTCTAGAGCCTTTGCATTGAGGGCTATCTGCAAACGGCTGTGGCGCTGAAGTTGCCTGTGAATGTGGAGTTGGTGGCATGTGAAACCCGCATGTGGAGCATTCGTTTGTGTGGGATGCTCTACCAGGTTCATTTCAGTCCTAGCCATACAAAGGGCACTAAGCATAGAGTGTGAAAACTGAGTTTCCTTGAGAGCTGCTTGGAAGCCTGATGGTGTGTGAAGTTAGTGAGCCAAATGGAGTTGTTCTCCCACAAGAACCACTCGGCTGATCCTTCTTCAATATGCCCTTCACCAACATGCAGTGTTTCCTTGATTGAATTAGCTCTCACACCAATATTTGCGTCTAGAGCCTTTGCATTGAGGGCTATCTGAAAACGGCTGTGGCGCTGAAGTTGCCTGTGAATGTGGAGTTGGTGGCATGTGAAACCCGCATGTGGAGCATTCGTTTGTGTGGGATGCTCTACCAGGTTCTTTTCAGTCCTAGCCATACAAACGGCACTAAGCATAGAGTGTGAAAACTGAGTTTCCTTGAGAGCTGCTTGGAAGCCTGATGGTGTGTGAAGTTAGTGAGCCAAATGGAGTTGTTCTCCCACAAGAACCACTCGGCTGATCCTTCTTCAATATGCCCTTCACCAACATGCAGTGTTTCCTTGATTGAATTAGCTCTCACACCAATATTTGCGTCTAGAGCCTTTGCATTGAGGGCTATCTGCAAACGGCTGTGGCGCTGAAGTTGCCTGTGAATGTGGAGTTGGTGGCATGTGAAACCCGCATGTGGAGCATTCGTTTGTGTGGGATGCTGACCAAGCTTCATTTCAGTCCTGGGCACACAAAGAGCACTAAGCATAGAGTGTGAAAACTGAGTTTCCTTGAGAGCTGCTTGGAAACCTGATGGTGTGTGAAGTTAGTGAGCCAAATGGAGTTGTTCTCCCACAAGAACCACTCGGCTGATCCTTCTTCAATATGCCCTTCACCAACATGCAGTGTTTCCTTGATTGAATTAGCTCTCACACCAATATTTGCGTCTAGAGCCTTTGCATTGAGGGCTATCTGAAAACGGCTGTGGCGCTGAAGTTGCCTGTGAATGTGGAGTTGGTGGCATGTGAAACCCGCATGTGGAGCATTCGTTTGTGTGGGATGCTCTACCAGGTTCATTCCTAGATAATGCACTCAAAGGGCACTAAGCATAGAGTGTGAAAACTGAGTTTCCTTGAGAGCTGCTTGGAAGCCTGATGGTGTGTGAAGTTAGTGAGCCAAATGGAGTTGTTCTCCCACAAGAACCACTCGGCTGATCCTTCTTCAATATGCCCTTCACCAACATGCAGTGTTTCCTTGATTGAATTAGCTCTCACACCAATATTTGCGTCTAGAGCCTTTGCATTGAGGGCTATCTGCAAACGGCTGTGGCGCTGAAGTTGCCTGTGAATGTGGAGTTGGTGGCATGTGAAACCCGCATGTGGAGCATTCGTTTGTGTGGGATGCTCTACCAGGTTCCTTTCAGTCCTAGCCATACAAACGGCACTAAGCATAGAGCGTGAAAACTGAGTTTCCTTGAGAGCTGCTTGGAAGCCTGATGGTGTGTGAAGTTAGTGAGCCAAATGGAGTTGTTCTCCCACAAGAACCACTCGGCTGATCCTTCTTCAATATGCCCTTCACCAACAGGCAGTGTTTCCTTGATTGAATTAGCTCTCACACCAACATTTGCGTCTAGAGCCTTTGCATTGAGGGCTATCTGCAAACGGCTGTGGCGCTGAAGTTGCCTGTGAATGTGGAGTTGGTGGCATGTGAAACCCGCATGTGGAGCATTCGTTTGTGTGGGATGCTGACCAAGCTTCATTTCAGTCCTGGTCACACAAAGAGCACTAAGCATAGAGTGTGAAAACTGAGTTTCCTTGAGAGCTGCTTGGAAACCTGATGGTGTGTGAAGTTAGTGAGCCAAATGGAGTTGTTCTCCCACAAGAACCACTCGGCTGATCCTTCTTCAATATGCCCTTCACCAACAGGCAGTGTTTCCTTGATTGAATTAGCTCTCACACCAATATTTGCGTCTAGAGCCTTTGCATTGAGGGCTATCTGAAAACGGCTGTGGCGCTGAAGTTGCCTGTGAATGTGGAGTTGGTGGCATGTGAAACCCGCATGTGGAGCATTCGTTTGTGTGGGATGCTCTACCAGGTTCATTCCTAGATAATGCACTCAAAGGGCACTAAGCATAGAGTGTGAAAACTGAGTTTCCTTGAGAGCTGCTTGGAAGCCTGATGGTGTGTGAAGTTAGTGAGCCAAATGGAGTTGTTCTCCCACAAGAACCACTCGGCTGATCCTTCTTCAATATGCCCTTCACCAACATGCAGTGTTTCCTTGATTGAATTAGCTCTCACACCAATATTTGCGTCTAGAGCCTTTGCATTGAGGGCTATCTGAAAACGGCTGTGGCGCTGAAGTTGCCTGTGAATGTGGAGTTGGTGGCATGTGAAACCCGCATGTGGAGCATTCGTTTGTGTGGGATGCTGACCAAGCTTCATTTCAGTCCTGGGCACACAAAGAGCACTAAGCATAGAGTGTGAAAACTGAGTTTCCTTGAGAGCTGCTTGGAAGCCTGATGGTGTGTGAAGTTAGTGAGCCAAATGGAGTTGTTCTCCCACAAGAACCACTCGGCTGATCCTTCTTCAATATGCCCTTCACCAACATGCAGTGTTTCCTTGATTGAATTAGCTCTCACACCAATATTTGCGTCTAGAGCCTTTGCATTGAGGGCTATCTGAAAACGGCTGTGGCGCTGAAGTTGCCTGTGAATGTGGAGTTTTGGCATGTGAAACCCGCATGTGGAGCATTCGTTTGTGTGGGATGCTGACCAAGCTTCATTTCAGTCCTGGGCACACAAAGAGCACTAAGCATAGAGTGTGAAAACTGAGTTTCCTTGAGAGCTACTTGGAAGCCTGATGGTGTGTGAAGTTAGTGAGCCAAATGGAGTTGTTCTCCCACAAGAACCACTCGGCTGATCCTTCTCCAATATGCCCTTCACCAACATGCAGTGTTTCCTTGATTGAATTAGCTCTCACACCAATATTTGCGTCTAGAGCCTTTGCATTGAGGGCTATCTGAAAACGGCTGTGGCGCTGAAGTTGCCTGTGAATGTGGAGTTGGTGGCATGTGAAACCCGCATGTGGAGCATTCGTTTGTGTGGGATGCTCTACCAGGTTCATTTCAGTCCTAGCCATACAAAGGGCACTAAGCATAGAGTGTGAAAACTGAGTTTCCTTGAGAGCTGCTTGGAAGCCTGATGGTGTGTGAAGTTAGTGAGCCAAATGGAGTTGTTCTCCCACAAGAACCACTCGGCTGATCCTTCTTCAATATGCCCTTCACCAACATGCAGTGTTTCCTTGATTGAATTAGCTCTCACACCAATATTTGCGTCTAGAGCCTTTGCATTGAGGGCTATCTGAAAACGGCTGTGGCGCTGAAGTTGCCTGTGAATGTGGAGTTGGTGGCATGTGAAACCCGCATGTGGAGCATTCGTTTGTGTGGGATGCTCTACCAGGTTCATTTCAGTCCTAGCCATACAAAGGGCACTAAGCATAGAGTGTGAAAACTGAGTTTCCTTGAGAGCTGCTTGGAAGCCTGATGGTGTGTGAAGTTAGTGAGCCAAATGGAGTTGTTCTCCCACAAGAACCACTCGGCTGATCCTTCTTCAATATGCCCTTCACCAACATGCAGTGTTTCCTTGATTGAATTAGCTCTCACACCAATATTTGCGTCTAGAGCCTTTGCATTGAGGGCTATCTGAAAACGGCTGTGGCGCTGAAGTTGCCTGTGAATGTGGAGTTGGTGGCATGTGAAACCCGCATGTGGAGCATTCGTTTGTGTTTGATGCTCTACCAGGTTCATTTCAGTCCTAGCCATACAAAGGGCACTAAGCATAGAGTGTGAAAACTGAGTTTCCTTGAGAGCTGCTTGGAAGCCTGATGGTGTGTGAAGTTAGTGAGCCAAATGGAGTTGTTCTCCCACAAGAACCACTCGGCTGATCCTTCTCCAATATGCCCTTCACCAACAGGCAGTGTTTCCTTGATTGAATTAGCTCTCACACCAATATTTGCGTCTAGAGCCTTTGCATTGAGGGCTATCTGAAAACGGCTGTGGCGCTGAAGTTGCCTGTGAATGTGGAGTTGGTGGCATGTGAAACCCGCATGTGGAGCATTCGTTTGTGTTGGATGCTCTACCAGGTTCATTCCTAGATAATGCACTCAAAGGGCACTAAGCATAGAGTGTGAAAACTGAGTTTCCTTGAGAGCTGCTTGGAAGCCTGATGGTGTGTGAAGTTAGTGAGCCAAATGGAGTTGTTCTCCCACAAGAACCACTCGGCTGATCCTTCTTCAATATGCCCTTCACCAACATGCAGTGTTTCCTTGATTGAATTAGCTCTCACACCAATATTTGCGTCTAGAGCCTTTGCATTGAGGGCTATCTGAAAACGGCTGTGACGCTGAAGCTGCCTGTGAATGTGGAGTTGGTGGCATGTGAAACACGCATGTGGAGCATTCGTTTGTGTGGGATGCTGACCAAGCTTCATTTCAGTCCTGGGCACACAAAGAGCACTAAGCATAGAGTGTGAAAACTGAGTTTCCTTGAGAGCTACTTGGAAGCCTGATGGTGTGTGAAGTTAGTGAGCCAAATGGAGTTGTTCTCCCACAAGAACCACTCGGCTGATCCTTCTCCAATATGCCCTTCACCAACATGCAGTGTTTCCTTGATTGAATTAGCTCTCACACCAATATTTGCGTCTAGAGCCTTTGCATTGAGGGCTATCTGAAAACGGCTGTGGCGCTGAAGTTGCCTGTGAATGTGGAGTTGGTGGCATGTGAAACCCGCATGTGGAGCATTCGTTTGTGTGGGATGCTCTACCAGGTTCATTTCAGTCCTAGCCATACAAAGGGCACTAAGCATAGAGTGTGAAAACTGAGTTTCCTTGAGAGCTGCTTGGAAGCCTGATGGTGTGTGAAGTTAGTGAGCCAAATGGAGTTGTTCTCCCACAAGAACCACTCGGCTGATCCTTCTTCAATATGCCCTTCACCAACATGCAGTGTTTCCTTGATTGAATTAGCTCTCACACCAATATTTGCGTCTAGAGCCTTTGCATTGAGGGCTATCTGAAAACGGCTGTGGCGCTGAAGTTGCCTGTGAATGTGGAGTTGGTGGCATGTGAAACCCGCATGTGGAGCATTCGTTTGTGTGGGATGCTCTACCAGGTTCATTTCAGTCCTAGCCATACAAAGGGCACTACGCATAGAGTGTGAAAACTGAGTTTCCTTGAGAGCTGCTTGGAAGCCTGATGGTGTGTGAAGTTAGTGAGCCAAATGGAGTTGTTCTCCCACAAGAACCACTCGGCTGATCCTTCTTCAATATGCCCTTCACCAACATGCAGTGTTTCCTTGATTGAATTAGCTCTCACACCAATATTTGCGTCTAGAGCCTTTGCATTGAGGGCTATCTGCAAACGGCTGTGGCGCTGAAGTTGCCTGTGAATGTGGAGTTGGTGGCATGTGAAACCCGCATGTGGAGCATTCGTTTGTGTGGGATGCTGTACCAGGTTCCTTTCAGTCCTAGCCATACAAAGGGCACTAAGCATAGAGCGTGAAAACTGAGTTTCCTTGAGAGCTGCTTGGAAGCCTGATGGTGTGTGAAGTTAGTGAGCCAAATGGAGTTGTTCTCCCACAAGAACCACTCGGCTGATCCTTCTTCAATATGCCCTTCACCAACAGGCAGTGTTCCCTTGATTGAATTAGCTCTCACACCAATATTTGCGTCTAGAGCCTTTGCATTGAGGGCTATCTGAAAACGGCTGTGGCGCTGAAGTTGCCTGTGAATGTGGAGTTGGTGGCATGTGAAACCCGCATGTGGAGCATTCGTTTGTGTGGGATGCTCTACCAGGTTCATTCCTAGATAATGCACTCAAAGGGCACTATGCATAGAGTGTGAAAACTGAGTTTCCTTGAGAGCTGCTTGGAAGCCTGATGGTGTGTGAAGTTAGTGAGCCAAATGGAGTTGTTCTCCCACAAGAACCACTCGGCTGATCCTTCTTCAATATGCCCTTCACCAACATGCAGTGTTTCCTTGATTGAATTAGCTCTCACACCAATATTTGCGTCTAGAGCCTTTGCATTGAGGGCTATCTGAAAACGGCTGTGGCGCTGAAGTTGCCTGTGAATGTGGAGTTGGTGGCATGTGAAACCCGCATGTGGAGCATTCGTTTGTGTGGGATGCTGACCAAGCTTCATTTCAGTCCTGGGCACACAAAGAGCACTAAGCATAGAGTGTGAAAACTGAGTTTCCTTGAGAGCTACTTGGAAGCCTGATGGTGTGTGAAGTTAGTGAGCCAAATGGAGTTGTTCTCCCACAAGAACCACTCGGCTGATCCTTCTCCAATATGCCCTTCACCGACATGCAGTGTTTCCTTGATTGAATTAGCTCTCACACCAATATTTGCGTCTAGAGCCTTTGCATTGAGGGCTATCTGAAAACGGCTGTGGCGCTGAAGTTGCCTGTGAATGTGGAGTTGGTGGCATGTGAAACCCGCATGTGGAGCATTCGTTTGTGTGGGATGCTCTACCAGGTTCATTTCAGTCCTAGCCATACAAAGGGCACTAAGCATAGAGTGTGAAAACTGAGTTTCCTTGAGAGCTGCTTGGAAGCCTGATGGTGTGTGAAGTTAGTGAGCCAAATGGAGTTGTTCTCCCACAAGAACCACTCGGCTGATCCTTCTTCAATATGCCCTTCACCAACCTGCAGTGTTTCCTTGATTGAATTAGCTCTCACACCAATATTTGCGTCTAGAGCCTTTGCATTGAGGGCTATCTGAAAACGGCTGTGGCGCTGAAGTTGCCTGTGAATGTGGAGTTGGTGGCATGTGAAACCCGCATGTGGAGCATTCGTTTGTGTGGGATGCTCTACCAGGTTCATTTCAGTCCTAGCCATTCAAAGGGCACTAAGCATAGAGTGTGAAAACTGAGTTTCCTTGAGAGCTGCTTGGAAGCCTGATGGTGTGTGAAGTTAGTGAGCCAAATGGAGTTGTTCTCCCACAAGAACCACTCGGCTGATCCTTCTTCAATATGCCCTTCACCAACATGCAGTGTTTCCTTGATTGAATTAGCTCTCACACCAATATTTGCGTCTAGAGCCTTTGCATTGAGGGCTATCTGAAAACGGCTGTGGCGCTGAAGTTGCCTGTGAATGTGGAGTTGGTGGCATGTGAAACCCGCATGTGGAGCATTCGTTTGTGTGGGATGCTGACCAAGCTTCATTTCAGTCCTGGGCACACAAAGAGCACTAAGCATAGAGTGTGAAAACTGAGTTTCCTTGAGAGCTGCTTGGAAGCCTGATGGTGTGTGAAGTTAGTGAGCCAAATGGAGTTGTTCTCCCACAAGAACCACTCGGCTGATCCTTCTTCAATATGCCCTTCACCAACATGCAGTGTTTCCTTGATTGAATTAGCTCTCACACCAATATTTGCGTCTAGAGCCTTTGCATTGAGGGCTATCTGCAAACGGCTGTGGCGCTGAAGTTGCCTGTGAATGTGGAGTTGGTGGCATGTGAAACCCGCATGTGGAGCATTCGTTTGTGTGGGATGCTGTACCAGGTTCCTTTCAGTCCTAGCCATACAAAGGGCACTAAGCATAGAGCGTGAAAACTGAGTTTCCTTGAGAGCTGCTTGGAAGCCTGATGGTGTGTGAAGTTAGTGAGCCAAATGGAGTTGTTCTCCCACAAGAACCACTCGGCTGATCCTTCTTCAATATGCCCTTCACCAACAGGCAGTGTTCCCTTGATTGAATTAGCTCTCACACCAATATTTGCGTCTAGAGCCTTTGCATTGAGGGCTATCTGAAAACGGCTGTGGCGCTGAAGTTGCCTGTGAATGTGGAGTTGGTGGCATGTGAAACCCGCATGTGGAGCATTCGTTTGTGTGGGATGCTCTACCAGGTTCATTCCTAGATAATGCACTCAAAGGGCACTATGCATAGAGTGTGAAAACTGAGTTTCCTTGAGAGCTGCTTGGAAGCCTGATGGTGTGTGAAGTTAGTGAGCCAAATGGAGTTGTTCTCCCACAAGAACCACTCGGCTGATCCTTCTTCAATATGCCCTTCACCAACATGCAGTGTTTCCTTGATTGAATTAGCTCTCACACCAATATTTGCGTCTAGAGCCTTTGCATTGAGGGCTATCTGAAAACGGCTGTGGCGCTGAAGTTGCCTGTGAATGTGGAGTTGGTGGCATGTGAAACCCGCATGTGGAGCATTCGTTTGTGTGGGATGCTGACCAAGCTTCATTTCAGTCCTGGGCACACAAAGAGCACTAAGCACAGAGTGTGAAAACTGAGTTTCCTTGAGAGCTACTTGGAAGCCTGATGGTGTGTGAAGTTAGTGAGCCAAATGGAGTTGTTCTCCCACAAGAACCACTCGGCTGATCCTTCTCCAATATGCCCTTCACCGACATGCAGTGTTTCCTTGATTGAATTAGCTCTCACACCAATATTTGCGTCTAGAGCCTTTGCATTGAGGGCTATCTGAAAACGGCTGTGGCGCTGAAGTTGCCTGTGAATGTGGAGTTGGTGGCATGTGAAACCCGCATGTGGAGCATTCGTTTGTGTGGGATGCTCTACCAGGTTCATTTCAGTCCTAGCCATACAAAGGGCACTAAGCATAGAGTGTGAAAACTGAGTTTCCTTGAGAGCTGCTTGGAAGCCTGATGGTGTGTGAAGTTAGTGAGCCAAATGGAGTTGTTCTCCCACAAGAACCACTCGGCTGATCCTTCTTCAATATGCCCTTCACCAACATGCAGTGTTTCCTTGATTGAATTAGCTCTCACACCAATATTTGCGTCTAGAGCCTTTGCATTGAGGGCTATCTGAAAACGGCTGTGGCGCTGAAGTTGCCTGTGAATGTGGAGTTGGTGGCATGTGAAACCCGCATGTGGAGCATTCGTTTGTGTGGGATGCTCTACCAGGTTCATTTCAGTCCTAGCCATACAAAGGGCACTAAGCATAGAGTGTGAAAACTGAGTTTCCTTGAGAGCTGCTTGGAAGCCTGATGGTGTGTGAAGTTAGTGAGCCAAATGGAGTTGTTCTCCCACAAGAACCACTCGGCTGATCCTTCTTCAATATGCCCTTCACCAACATGCAGTGTTTCCTTGATTGAATTAGCTCTCACACCAATATTTGCGTCTAGAGCCTTTGCATTGAGGGCTATCTGAAAACGGCTGTGGCGCTGAAGTTGCCTGTGAATGTGGAGTTGGTGGCATGTGAAACCCGCATGTGGAGCATTCGTTTGTGTGGGATGCTGACCAAGCTTCATTTCAGTCCTGGGCACACAAAGAGCACTAAGCATAGAGTGTGAAAACTGAGTTTCCTTGAGAGCTACTTGGAAGCCTGATGGTGTGTGAAGTTAGTGAGCCAAATGGAGTTGTTCTCCCACAAGAACCACTCGGCTGATCCTTCTCCAATATGCCCTTCACCGACATGCAGTGTTTCCTTGATTGAATTAGCTCTCACGCCAATATTTGCGTCTAGAGCCTTTGCATTGAGGGCTATCTGAAAACGGCTGTGGCGCTGAAGTTGCCTGTGAATGTGGAGTTGGTGGCATGTGAAACCCGCATGTGGAGCATTCGTTTGTGTGGGATGCTCTACCAGGTTCATTCCTAGATAATGCACTCAAAGGGCACTAAGCATAGAGTGTGAAAACTGAGTTTCCTTGAGAGCTGCTTGGAAGCCTGATGGTGTGTGAAGTTAGTGAGCCAAATGGAGTTGTTCTCCCACAAGAACCACTCGGCTGATCCTTCTTCAATATGCCCTTCACCAACATGCAGTGTTTCCTTGATTGAATTAGCTCTCACACCAATATTTGCGTCTAGAGCCTTTGCATTGAGGGCTATCTGAAAACGGCTGTGACGCTGAAGCTGCCTGTGAATGTGGAGTTGGTGGCATGTGAAACACGCATGTGGAGCATTCGTTTGTGTGGGATGCTGACCAAGCTTCATTTCAGTCCTGGGCACACAAAGAGCACTAAGCATAGAGTGTGAAAACTGAGTTTCCTTGAGAGCTACTTGGAAGCCTGATGGTGTGTGAAGTTAGTGAGCCAAATGGAGTTGTTCTCCCACAAGAACCACTCGGCTGATCCTTCTCCAATATGCCCTTCACCAACATGCAGTGTTTCCTTGATTGAATTAGCTCTCACACCAATATTTGCGTCTAGAGCCTTTGCATTGAGGGCTATCTGAAAACGGCTGTGGCACTGAAGTTGCCTGTGAATGTGGAGTTGGTGGCATGTGAAACCCGCATGTGGAGCATTCGTTTGTGTGGGATGCTCTACCAGGTTCATTTCAGTCCTAGCCATACAAAGGGCACTAAGCATAGAGTGTGAAAACTGAGTTTCCTTGAGAGCTGCTTGGAAGCCTGATGGTGTGTGAAGTTAGTGAGCCAAATGGAGTTGTTCTCCCACAAGAACCACTCGGCTGATCCTTCTTCAATATGCCCTTCACCAACATGCAGTGTTTCCTTGATTGAATTAGCTCTCACACCAATATTTGCGTCTAGAGCCTTTGCATTGAGGGCTATCTGAAAACGGCTGTGGCGCTGAAGTTGCCTGTGAATGTGGAGTTGGTGGCATGTGAAACCCGCATGTGGAGCATTCGTTTGTGTGGGATGCTCTACCAGGTTCATTTCAGTCCTAGCCATACAAAGGGCACTACGCATAGAGTGTGAAAACTGAGTTTCCTTGAGAGCTGCTTGGAAGCCTGATGGTGTGTGAAGTTAGTGAGCCAAATGGAGTTGTTCTCCCACAAGAACCACTCGGCTGATCCTTCTTCAATATGCCCTTCACCAACATGCAGTGTTTCCTTGATTGAATTAGCTCTCACACCAATATTTGCGTCTAGAGCCTTTGCATTGAGGGCTATCTGAAAACGGCTGTGGCGCTGAAGTTGCCTGTGAATGTGGAGTTGGTGGCATGTGAAACCCGCATGTGGAGCATTCGTTTGTGTGGGATGCTGACCAAGCTTCATTTCAGTCCTGGGCACACAAAGAGCACTAAGCATAGAGTGTGAAAACTGAGTTTCCTTGAGAGCTACTTGGAAGCCTGATGGTGTGTGAAGTTAGTGAGCCAAATGGAGTTGTTCTCCCACAAGAACCACTCGGCTGATCCTTCTCCAATATGCCCTTCACCGACATGCAGTGTTTCCTTGATTGAATTAGCTCTCACACCAATATTTGCGTCTAGAGCCTTTGCATTGAGGGCTATCTGAAAACGGCTGTGGCGCTGAAGTTGCCTGTGAATGTGGAGTTGGTGGCATGTGAAACCCGCATGTGGAGCATTCGTTTGTGTGGGATGCTCTACCAGGTTCATTTCAGTCCTAGCCATACAAAGGGCACTAAGCATAGAGTGTGAAAACTGAGTTTCCTTGAGAGCTGCTTGGAAGCCTGATGGTGTGTGAAGTTAGTGAGCCAAATGGAGTTGTTCTCCCACAAGAACCACTCGGCTGATCCTTCTTCAATATGCCCTTCACCAACCTGCAGTGTTTCCTTGATTGAATTAGCTCTCACACCAATATTTGCGTCTAGAGCCTTTGCATTGAGGGCTATCTGAAAACGGCTGTGGCGCTGAAGTTGCCTGTGAATGTGGAGTTGGTGGCATGTGAAACCCGCATGTGGAGCATTTGTTTGTGTGGGATGCTGACCAAGCTTCATTTCAGTCCTGGGCACACAAAGAGCACTAAGCATAGAGTGTGAAAACTGAGTTTCCTTGAGAGCTACTTGGAAGCCTGATGGTGTGTGAAGTTAGTGAGCCAAATGGAGTTGTTCTCCCACAAGAACCACTCGGCTGATCCTTCTTCAATATGCCCTTCACCGACATGCAGTGTTTCCTTGATTGAATTAGCTCTCACACCAATATTTGCGTCTAGAGCCTTTGCATTGAGGGCTATCTGAAAACGGCTGTGGCGCTGAAGTTGCCTGTGAATGTGGAGTTGGTGGCATGTGAAACCCGCATGTGGAGCATTCGTTTGTGTGGGATGCTCTACCAGGTTCATTTCAGTCCTAGCCATACAAAGGGCACTAAGCATAGAGTGTGAAAACTGAGTTTCCTTGAGAGCTGCTTGGAAGCCTGATGGTGTGTGAAGTTAGTGAGCCAAATGGAGTTGTTCTCCCACAAGAACCACTCGGCTGATCCTTCTTCAATATGCCCTTCACCAACAGGCAGTGTTTCCTTGATTGAATTAGCTCTCACACCAATATTTGCGTCTAGAGCCTTTGCATTGAGGGCTATCTGAAAACGGCTGTGGCGCTGAAGTTGCCTGTGAATGTGGAGTTGGTGGCATGTGAAACCCGCATGTGGAGCATTCGTTTGTGTGGGATGCTCTACCAGGTTCATTTCAGTCCTAGCCATACAAAGGGCACTAAGCATAGAGTGTGAAAACTGAGTTTCCTTGAGAGCTGCTTGGAAGCCTGATGGTGTGTGAAGTTAGTGAGCCAAATGGAGTTGTTCTCCCACAAGAACCACTCGGCTGATCCTTCTTCAATATGCCCTTCACCAACAGGCAGTGTTTCCTTGATTGAATTAGCTCTCACACCAATATTTGCGTCTAGAGCCTTTGCATTGAGGGCTATCTGAAAACGGCTGTGGCGCTGAAGTTGCCTGTGAATGTGGAGTTGGTGGCATGTGAAACCCGCATGTGGAGCATTCGTTTGTGTGGGATGCTGACCAAGCTTCATTTCAGTCCTGGGCACACAAAGAGCACTAAGCATAGAGTGTGAAAACTGAGTTTCCTTGAGAGCTACTTGGAAGCCTGATGGTGTGTGAAGTTAGTGAGCCAAATGGAGTTGTTCTCCCACAAGAACCACTCGGCTGATCCTTCTTCAATATGCCCTTCACCAACAGGCAGTGTTTCCTTGATTGAATTAGCTCTCACACCAATATTTGCGTCTAGAGCCTTTGCATTGAGGGCTATCTGAAAGCGGCTGTGGCGCTGAAGTTGCCTGTGAATGTGGAGTTGGTGGCATGTGAAACCCGCATGTGGAGCTTTCGTTTGTGTGGGATGCTGTACCAGGTTTCTTTCAGTCCTAGCCATACAAAGGGCACTAAGCATAGAGCGTGAAAACTGAGTTTCCTTGAGAGCTGCTTGGAAGCCTGATGGTGTGTGAAGTTAGTGAGCCAAATGGAGTTGTTCTCCCACAAGAACCACTCGGCTGATCCTTCTTCAATATGCCCTTCACCAACAGGCAGTGTTTCCTTGATTGAATTAGCTCTCACACCAATATTTGCGTCTAGAGCCTTTGCATTGAGGGCTATCTGAAAACGGCTGTGGCGCTGAAGTTGCCTGTGAATGTGGAGTTGGTGGCATGTGAAACCCGCATGTGGAGCATTCGTTTGTGTGGGATGCTCTACCAGGTTCATTCCTAGATAATGCACTCAAAGGGCACTAAGCATAGAGTGTGAAAACTGAGTTTCCTTGAGAGCTGCTTGGAAGCCTGATGGTGTGTGAAGTTAGTGAGCCAAATGGAGTTGTTCTCCCACAAGAACCACTCGGCTGATCCTTCTTCAATATGCCCTTCACCAACATGCAGTGTTTCCTTGATTGAATTAGCTCTCACACCAATATTTGCGTCTAGAGCCTTTGCATTGAGGGCTATCTGAAAACGGCTGTGGCGCTGAAGTTGCCTGTGAATGTGGAGTTGGTGGCATGTGAAACCCGCATGTGGAGCATTCGTTTGTGTGGAATGCTGACCAAGCTTCATTTCAGTCCTGGGCACACAAAGAGCACTAAGCATAGAGTGTGAAAACTGAGTTTCCTTGAGAGCTACTTGGAAGCCTGATGGTGTGTGAAGTTAGTGAGCCAAATGGAGTTGTTCTCCCACAAGAACCACTCGGCTGATCCTTCTTCAATATGCCCTTCACCAACATGCAGTGTTTCCTTGATTGAATTAGCTCTCACACCAATATTTGCGTCTAGAGCCTTTGCATTGAGGGCTATCTGAAAACGGCTGTGGCGCTGAAGTTGCCTGTGAATGTGGAGTTGGTGGCATGTGAAACCCGCATGTGGAGCATTCGTTTGTGTGGGATGCTCTACCAGGTTCATTTCAGTCCTAGCCATACAAAGGGCACTAAGCATAGAGTGTGAAAACTGAGTTTCCTTGAGAGCTGCTTGGAAGCCTGATGGTGTGTGAAGTTAGTGAGCCAAATGGAGTTGTTCTCCCACAAGAACCACTCGGCTGATCCTTCTTCAATATGCCCTTCACCAACATGCAGTGTTTCCTTGATTGAATTAGCTCTCACACCAATATTTGCGTCTAGAGCCTTTGCATTGAGGGCTATCTGAAAACGGCTGTGGCGCTGAAGTTGCCTGTGAATGTGGAGTTGGTGGCATGTGAAACCCGCATGTGGAGCATTCGTTTGTGTGGGATGCTCTACCAGGTTCATTTCAGTCCTAGCCATACAAAGGGCACTAAGCATAGAGTGTGAAAACTGAGTTTCCTTGAGAGCTGCTTGGAAGCCTGATGGTGTGTGAAGTTAGTGAGCCAAATGGAGTTGTTCTCCCACAAGAACCACTCGGCTGATCCTTCTTCAATATGCCCTTCACCAACATGCAGTGTTTCCTTGATTGAATTAGCTCTCACACCAATATTTGCGTCTAGAGCCTTTGCATTGAGGGCTATCTGAAAACGGCTGTGGCGCTGAAGTTGCCTGTGAATGTGGAGTTGGTGGCATGTGAAACCCGCATGTGGAGCATTCGTTTGTGTGGGATGCTGACCAAGCTTCATTTCAGTCCTGGGCACACAAAGAGCACTAAGCATAGAGTGTGAAAACTGAGTTTCCTTGAGAGCTGCTTGGAAGCCTGATGGTGTGTGAAGTTAGTGAGCCAAATGGAGTTGTTCTCCCACAAGAACCACTCGGCTGATCCTTCTCCAATATGCCCTTCACCAACATGCAGTGTTTCCTTGATTGAATTAGCTCTCACACCAATATTTGCGTCTAGAGCCTTTGCATTGAGGGCTATCTGAAAACGGCTGTGGCGCTGAAGTTGCCTGTGAATGTGGAGTTGGTGGCATGTGAAACCCGCATGTGGAGCATTCGTTTGTGTGGGATGCTCTACCAGGTTCCTTTCAGTCCTAGCCATACAAAGGGCACTAAACATAGAGCGTGAAAACTGAGTTTCCTTGAGAGCTGCTTGGAAGCCTGATGGTGTGTGAAGTTAGTGAGCCAAATGGAGTTGTTCTCCCACAAGAACCACTCGGCTGATCCTTCTTCAATATGCCCTTCACCAACAGGCAGTGTTTCCTTCATTGATTTAGCTCTCACACCAATATTTGCGTCTAGAGCCTTTGCATTGAGGGCTATCTGAAAACGGCTGTGGCGCTGAAGTTGCCTGTGAATGTGGAGTTGGTGGCATGTGAAACCCGCATGTGGAGCATTCGTTTGTGTGGGATGCTGACCAAGCTTCATTTCAGTCCTGGGCACACAAAGAGCACTAAGCATAGAGTGTGAAAACTGAGTTTCCTTGAGAGCTGCTTGGAAACCTGATGGTGTGTGAAGTTAGTGAGCCAAATGGAGTTGTTCTCCCACAAGAACCACTCGGCTGATCCTTCTTCAATATGCCCTTCACCAACATGCAGTGTTTCCTTGATTGAATTAGCTCTCACACCAATATTTGCGTCTAGAGCCTTTGCATTGAGGGCTATCTGAAAACGGCTGTGGCGCTGAAGTTGCCTGTGAATGTGGAGTTGGTGGCATGTGAAACCTGCATGTGGAGCATTCGTTTGTGTGGGATGCTCTACCAGGTTCATTCCTAGATAATGCACTCAAAGGGCACTAAGCATAGAGTGTGAAAACTGAGTTTCCTTGAGAGCTGCTTGGAAGCCTGATGGTGTGTGAAGTTAGTGAGCCAAATGGAGTTGTTCTCCCACAAGAACCACTCGGCTGATCCTTCTTCAA
>NW_026698930.1:0-56620 GCF_030435755.1 Ochotona princeps | reverse complement strand
CTCTCCAAGCTTCATTTCAGTCCTAGGCACTCAAAGGGCACTAAGCATAGAGTGTGAAAACTGAGTTTCCTTGAGAGCTGCTTGGAAGCCTGATGGTGTGTGAAGTTAGTGAGCCAAATGGAGTTGTTCTCCCACAAGAACCACCGCTCGGCTGATCCTTCTTCAATATGCCCTTCACCAACATGCAGTGTTTTCTTGATTGAATTAGCTCTCACACCAATATTTGCGTCTAGAGCCTTTGCATTGAGGGCTATCTGAAAACGGCTGTGGCGCTGAAGTTGCCTGTGAATGTGGAGTTGGTGGCATGTGAAACCCGCATGTGGAGCATTCGTTTGTGTGGGATGCTGACCAAGCT
Source organism: Ochotona princeps (assembly GCF_030435755.1). Taxonomy (NCBI): domain Eukaryota; kingdom Metazoa; phylum Chordata; class Mammalia; order Lagomorpha; family Ochotonidae; genus Ochotona; species Ochotona princeps. The sequence goes on along the minus strand of NW_026698930.1, from coordinate 56,265 downwards.
TCATTTCAGTCCTAGGCACACAAAGAGCACTAAGCATAGAGTGTGAAAACTGAGTTTCCTTGAGAGCTGCTTGGAAGCCTGATGGTGTGTGAAGTTAGTGAGCCAAATGGAGTTGTTCTCCCACAAGAACCACTCGGCTGATCCTTCTTCAATATGCCCTTCACCAACATGCAGTGTTTTCTTGATTGAATTAGCTCTCACACCAATATTTGCGTCTAGAGCCTTTGCATTGAGGGCTATCTGAAAACGGCTGTGGCGCTGAAGTTGCCTGTGAATGTGGAGTTGGTGGCATGTGAAACCCGCATGTGGAGCATTCGTTTGTGTGGGATGCTGACCAAGCTTCATTTCAGTCCTAGGCACACAAAGAGCACTAAGCATAGAGTGTGAAAACTGAGTTTCCTTGAGAGCTGCTTGGAAGCCTGATGGTGTGTGAAGTTAGAGAGACACATGGAGTTGTTCTCCCACAAGAACCACTCGGCTGATCCTTCTTCAATATGCCCTTCACCAACATGCAGTGTTTCCTTGATTGAATTAGCTCTCACACCAATATTTGCGTCTAGAGCCTTTGCATTGAGGGCTATCTGAAAACGGCTGTGGCGCTGAAGTTGCCTGTGAATGTGGAGTTGGTGGCATGTGAAACCCGCATGTGGAGCATTCGTTTGTGTGGGATGCTCTACCAGGTTCATTCCTAGATAATGCACTCAAAGGGCACTAAGCATAGAGTGTGAAAACTGAGTTTCCTTGAGAGCTGCTTGGAAGCCTGATGGTGTGTGAAGTTAGTGAGCCAAATGGAGTTGTTCTCCCACAAGAACCACTCGGCTGATCCTTCTTCAATATGCCCTTCACCAACATGCAGTGTTTCCTTGATTGAATTAGCTATCACACCAATATTTGAGTCTAGAGCCTTTGCTTTGAGGGCTATCTGAAAACGGCTGTGGCGCTGAAGTTGCCTGTGAATGTGGAGTTGGTGGCATGTGAAACCCGCATGTGGAGCATTCGTTTATGTGGGATGCTCTCCAAGCTTCATTTCAGTCCTAGGCACTCAAAGGGCACTAAGCATAGAGTGTGAAAACTGAGTTTCCTTGAGAGCTGCTTGGAAGCCTGATGGTGTGTGAAGTTAGTGAGCCAAATGGAGTTGTTCTCCCACAAGAACCACTCGGCTGATTCTTCTTCAATATGCCCTTCACCAACATGCAGTGTTTCCTTGATTGAATTAGCTCTCACACCAATATTTGCGTCTAGAGCCTTTGCTTTGAGGGCTATCTAAAAACGGCTGTGGCGCTGAAGTTGCCTGTGAATGTGGAGTTGGTGGCATGTGAAACCCGCATGTGGAGCATTCGTTTGTGTGGGATGCTCTACCAGGTTCATTCCTAGATAATGCACTCAAAGGGCACTAAGCATAGAGTGTGAAAACTGAGTTTCCTTGAGAGCTGTTTGGAAGCCTGATGGTGTGTGAAGTTAGTGAGCCACATGGAGTTGTTCTCCCACAAGAACCACTCGGCTGGTTCTTCCTCAATATGCCCTTCACCAACATGCAGTGTTTCCTTGATTGAATTAGCTCTCACACCAATATTTGCGTCTAGAGCCTTTGCATTGAGGGCTATCTGAAAACGGCTGTGGCGCTGAAGTTGCCTGTGAATGTGGAGTTGGTGGCATGTGAAACCCGCATGTGGAGCATTCGTTTGTGTGGGATGCTGACCAAGCTTCATTTCAGTGCTAGGCACACAAAGAGCACTAAGCATAGAGTGTGAAAACTGAGTTTCTTTGAGAGCTGCTTGGAAGCCTGATGGTGTGTGAAGTTAGTGAGCCACATGGAGTTGTTCTCCCACAAGAACCACTCGGCTGATTCTTCTTCAATATGCCCTTCACCAACATGCAGTGTTTCCTTGATTGAATTAGCTCTCACACCAATATTTGCGTCTAGAGCCTTTGCTTTGAGGGCTATCTGAAAACGGCTGTGGCGCTGAAGTTGCCTGTGAATGTGGAGTTGGTGGCATGTGAAACCCGCATGTGGAGCATTCGTTTATGTGGGATGCTCTCCAAGCTTCATTTCAGTCCTAGGCACTCAAAGGGCACTAAGCATAGAGTGTGAAAACTGAGTTTCCTTGAGAGCTGCTTGGAAGCCTGATGGTGTGTGAAGTTAGTGAGCCAAATGGAGTTGTTCTCCCACAAGAACCACTCGGCTGATCCTTCTTCAATATGCCCTTCACCAACATGCAGTGTTTTCTTGATTGAATTAGCTCTCACACCAATATTTGCGTCTAGAGCCTTTGCATTGAGGGTTATCTGAAAACGGCTGTGGCGCTGAAGTTGCCTGTGAATGTGGAGTTGGTGGCATGTGAAACCCGCATGTGGAGCATTCGTTTGTGTGGGATGCTGACCAAGCTTCATTTCAGTCCTAGGCACACAAAGAGCACTAAGCATAGAGTGTGAAAACTGAGTTTCCTTGAGAGCTGCTTGGAAGCCTGATGGTGTGTGAAGTTAGTGAGCCAAATGGAGTTGTTCTCCCACAAGAACCACTCGGCTGATCCTTCTTCAATATGCCCTTCACCAACATGCAGTGTTTTCTTGATTGAATTAGCTCTCACACCAATATTTGCGTCTAGAGCCTTTGCATTGAGGGCTATCTGAAAACGGCTGTGGCGCTGAAGTTGCCTGTGAATGTGGAGTTGGTGGCATGTGAAACCCGCATGTGGAGCATTCATTTGTGTGGGATGCTCTACCAGGTTCATTCCTAGATAATGCACTCAAAGGGCACTAAGCATAGAGTGTGAAAACTGAGTTTCCTTGAGAGCTGCTTGGAAGCCTGATGGTGTGTGAAGTTAGTGAGCCAAATGGAGTTGTTCTCCCACAAGAACCACTCGGCTGATCCTTCTTCAATATGCCCTTCACCAACATGCAGTGTTTCCTTGATTGAATTAGCTCTCACACCAATATTTGCGTCTAGAGCCTTTGCATTGAGGGCTATCTGAAAACGGCTGTGGCGCTGAAGTTGCCTGTGAATGTGGAGTTGGTGGCATGTGAAACCCGCATGTGGAGCATACGTTTGTGTGGGATGCTCTACCAGGTTCATTCCTAGATAATGCACTCAAAGGGCACTAAGCATAGAGTGTGAAAACTGAGTTTCCTTGAGAGCTGCTTGGAAGCCTGATGGTGTGTGAAGTTAGTGAGCCAAATGGAGTTGTTCTCCCACAAGAACCACTCGGCTGATCCTTCTTCAATATGCCCTTCACCAACATGCAGTGTTTTCTTGATTGAATTAGCTCTCACACCAATATTTGCGTCTAGAGCCTTTGCATTGAGGGCTATCTGAAAACGGCTGTGGCGCTGAAGTTGCCTGTGAATGTGGAGTTGGTGGCATGTGAAACCCGCATGTGGAGCATTCGTTTGTGTGGGATGCTGACCAAGCTTCATTTCAGTCCTAGGCATACAAAGAGCACTAAGCATAGAGTGTGAAAACTGAGTTTCCTTGAGAGCTGCTTGGAAGCCTGATGGTGTGTGAAGTTAGTGAGCCACATGGAGTTGTTCTCCCACAAGAAACGCTCGGCTGATTCTTCTTCAATATGCCCTTCACCAACATGCAGTGTTTCCTTGATTGAATTAGCTCTCACACCAATATTTGCGTCTAGAGCCTTTGCTTTGAGGGCTATCTGAAAACGGCTGTGGCGCTGAAGTTGCCTGTGAATGTGGAGTTGGTGGCATGTGAAACCCGCATGTGGAGCATTCGTTTGTGTGGGATGCTCTACCAGGTTCATTCCTAGATAATGCACTCAAAGGGCACTAAGCATAGAGTGTGAAAACTGAGTTTCCTTGAGAGCTGCTTGGAAGCCTGATGGTGTGTGAAGTTAGTGAGCCAAATGGAGTTGTTCTCCCACAAGAACCACTCGGCTGATCCTTCTTCAATATGCCCTTCACCAACATGCAGTGTTTTCTTGATTGAATTAGCTCTCACACCAATATTTGCGTCTAGAGCCTTTGCATTGAGGGCTATCTGAAAACGGCTGTGGCGCTGAAGTTGCCTGTGAATGTGGAGTTGGTGGCATGTGAAACCCGCATGTGGAGCATTCGTTTGTGTGGGATGCTGACCAAGCTTCATTTCAGTCCTAGGCACACAAAGAGCACTAAGCATAGAGTGTGAAAACTGAGTTTCCTTGAGAGCTGCTTGGAAGCCTGATGGTGTGTGAAGTTAGAGAGACACATGGAGTTGTTCTCCCACAAGAACCACTCGGCTGATCCTTCTTCAATATGCCCTTCACCAACATGCAGTGTTTTCTTGATTGAATTAGCTCTCACACCAATATTTGCGTCTAGAGCCTTTGCATTGAGGGCTATCTGAAAACGGCTGTGGCGCTGAAGTTGCCTGTGAATGTGGAGTTGGTGGCATGTGAAACCCGCATGTGGAGCATTCGTTTGTGTGGGATGCTCTACCAGGTTCATTCCTAGATAATGCACTCAAAGGGCACTAAGCATAGAGTGTGAAAACTGAGTTTCCTTGAGAGCTGCTTGGAAGCCTGATGGTGTGTGAAGTTAGTGAGCCAAATGGAGTTGTTCTCCCACAAGAACCACTCGGCTGATCCTTCTTCAATATGCCCTTCACCAACATGCAGTGTTTCCTTGATTGAATTAGCTATCACACCAATATTTGAGTCTAGAGCCTTTGCTTTGAGGGCTATCTGAAAACGGCTGTGGCGCTGAAGTTGCCTGTGAATGTGGAGTTGGTGGCATGTGAAACCCGCATGTGGAGCATTCGTTTATGTGGGATGCTCTCCAAGCTTCATTTCAGTCCTAGGCACTCAAAGGGCACTAAGCATAGAGTGTGAAAACTGAGTTTCCTTGAGAGCTGCTTGGAAGCCTGATGGTGTGTGAAGTTAGTGAGCCAAATGGAGTTGTTCTCCCACAAGAACCACTCGGCTGATTCTTCTTCAATATGCCCTTCACCAACATGCAGTGTTTCCTTGATTGAATTAGCTCTCACACCAATATTTGCGTCTAGAGCCTTTGCTTTGAGGGCTATCTAAAAACGGCTGTGGCGCTGAAGTTGCCTGTGAATGTGGAGTTGGTGGCATGTGAAACCCGCATGTGGAGCATTCGTTTGTGTGGGATGCTCTACCAGGTTCATTCCTAGATAATGCACTCAAAGGGCACTAAGCATAGAGTGTGAAAACTGAGTTTCCTTGAGAGCTGCTTGGAAGCCTGATGGTGTGTGAAGTTAGTGAGCCAAATGGAGTTGTTCTCCCACAAGAACCACTCGGCTGGTTCTTCCTCAATATGCCCTTCACCAACATGCAGTGTTTCCTTGATTGAATTAGCTCTCACACCAATATTTGCGTCTAGAGCCTTTGCATTGAGGGCTATCTGAAAACGGCTGTGGCGCTGAAGTTGCCTGTGAATGTGGAGTTGGTGGCATGTGAAACCCGCATGTGGAGCATTCGTTTGTGTGGGATGCTGACCAAGCTTCATTTCAGTCCTAGGCACACAAAGAGCACTAAGCATAGAGTGTGAAAACTGAGTTTCCTTGAGAGCTGCTTGGAAGCCTGATGGTGTGTGAAGTTAGTGAGCCAAATGGAGTTGTTCTCCCACAAGAACCACTCGGCTGATCCTTCTTCAAAATGCCCTTCACCAACATGCAGTGTTTTCTTGATTGAATTAGCTCTCACACCAATATTTGCGTCTAGAGCCTTTGCATTGAGGGCTATCTGAAAACGGCTGTGGCGCTGAAGTTGCCTGTGAATGTGGAGTTGGTGGCATGTGAAACCCGCATGTGGAGCATTCGTTTGTGTGGGATGCTGACCAAGCTTCATTTCAGTCCTAGGCACACAAAGAGCACTAAGCATAGAGTGTGAAAACTGAGTTTCCTTGAGAGCTGCTTGGAAGCCTGATGGTGTGTGAAGTTAGAGAGACACATGGAGTTGTTCTCCCACAAGAACCACTCGGCTGATCCTTCTTCAATATGCCCTTCACCAACATGCAGTGTTTCCTTGATTGAATTAGCTCTCACACCAATATTTGCGTCTAGAGCCTTTGCATTGAGGGCTATCTGAAAACGGCTGTGGCGCTGAAGTTGCCTGTGAATGTGGAGTTGGTGGCATGTGAAACCCGCATGTGGAGCATTCGTTTGTGTGGGATGCTCTACCAGGTTCATTCCTAGATAATGCACTCAAAGGGCACTAAGCATAGAGTGTGAAAACTGAGTTTCCTTGAGAGCTGCTTGGAAGCCTGATGGTGTGTGAAGTTAGTGAGCCAAATGGAGTTGTTCTCCCACAAGAACCACTCGGCTGATCCTTCTTCAATATGCCCTTCACCAACATGCAGTGTTTCCTTGATTGAATTAGCTATCACACCAATATTTGAGTCTAGAGCCTTTGCTTTGAGGGCTATCTGAAAACGGCTGTGGCGCTGAAGTTGCCTGTGAATGTGGAGTTGGTGGCATGTGAAACCCGCATGTGGAGCATTCGTTTATGTGGGATGCTCTCCAAGCTTCATTTCAGTCCTAGGCACTCAAAGGGCACTAAGCATAGAGTGTGAAAACTGAGTTTCCTTGAGAGCTGCTTGGAAGCCTGATGGTGTGTGAAGTTAGTGAGCCAAATGGAGTTGTTCTCCCACAAGAACCACTCGGCTGATTCTTCTTCAATATGCCCTTCACCAACATGCAGTGTTTCCTTGATTGAATTAGCTCTCACACCAATATTTGCGTCTAGAGCCTTTGCTTTGAGGGCTATCTAAAAACGGCTGTGGCGCTGAAGTTGCCTGTGAATGTGGAGTTGGTGGCATGTGAAACCCGCATGTGGAGCATTCGTTTGTGTGGGATGCTCTACCAGGTTCATTCCTAGATAATGCACTCAAAGGGCACTAAGCATAGAGTGTGAAAACTGAGTTTCCTTGAGAGCTGTTTGGAAGCCTGATGGTGTGTGAAGTTAGTGAGCCAAATGGAGTTGTTCTCCCACAAGAACCACTCGGCTGGTTCTTCCTCAATATGCCCTTCACCAACATGCAGTGTTTCCTTGATTGAATTAGCTCTCACACCAATATTTGCGTCTAGAGCCTTTGCATTGAGGGCTATCTGAAAACGGCTGTGGCGCTGAAGTTGCCTGTGAATGTGGAGTTGGTGGCATGTGAAACCCGCATGTGGAGCATTCGTTTGTGTGGGATGCTGACCAAGCTTCATTTCAGTGCTAGGCACACAAAGAGCACTAAGCATAGAGTGTGAAAACTGAGTTTCTTTGAGAGCTGCTTGGAAGCCTGATGGTGTGTGAAGTTAGTGAGCCACATGGAGTTGTTCTCCCACAAGAACCACTCGGCTGATTCTTCTTCAATATGCCCTTCACCAACATGCAGTGTTTCCTTGATTGAATTAGCTCTCACACCAATATTTGCGTCTAGAGCCTTTGCTTTGAGGGCTATCTGAAAACGGCTGTGGCGCTGAAGTTGCCTGTGAATGTGGAGTTGGTGGCATGTGAAACCCGCATGTGGAGCATTCGTTTATGTGGGATGCTCTCCAAGCTTCATTTCAGTCCTAGGCACTCAAAGGGCACTAAGCATAGAGTGTGAAAACTGAGTTTCCTTGAGAGCTGCTTGCAAGCCTGATGGTGTGTGAAGTTAGTGAGCCAAATGGAGTTGTTCTCCCACAAGAACCACTCGGCTGATCCTTCTTCAATATGCCCTTCACCAACATGCAGTGTTTTCTTGATTGAATTAGCTCTCACACCAATATTTGCGTCTAGAGCCTTTGCATTGAGGGCTATCTGAAAACGGCTGTGGCGCTGAAGTTGCCTGTGAATGTGGAGTTGGTGGCATGTGAAACCCGCATGTGGAGCATTCGTTTGTGTGGGATGCTCACCAAGCTTCATTTCAGTCCTAGGCACACAAAGAGCACTAAGCATAGAGTGTGAAAACTGAGTTTCCTTGAGAGCTGCTTGGAAGCCTGATGGTGTGTGAAGTTAGTGAGCCAAATGGAGTTGTTCTCCCACAAGAACCACTCGGCTGATCCTTCTTCAATATGCCCTTCACCAACATGCAGTGTTTTCTTGATTGAATTAGCTCTCACACCAATATTTGCGTCTAGAGCCTTTGCATTGAGGGCTATCTGAAAACGGCTGTGGCGCTGAAGTTGCCTGTGAATGTGGAGTTGGTGGCATGTGAAACCCGCATGTGGAGCATTCGTTTGTGTGGGATGCTGACCAAGCTTCATTTCAGTCCTAGGCACACAAAGAGCACTAAGCATAGAGTGTGAAAACTGAGTTTCCTTGAGAGCTGCTTGGAAGCCTGATGGTGTGTGAAGTTAGTGAGCCAAATGGAGTTGTTCTCCCACAAGAACCACTCGGCTGATTCTTCTTCAATATGCCCTTCACCAACATGCAGTGTTTCCTTGATTGAATTAGCTCTCACACCAATATTTGCGTCTAGAGCCTTTGCTTTGAGGGCTATCTGAAAACGGCTGTGGCGCTGAAGTTGCCTGTGAATGTGGAGTTGGTGGCATGTGAAACCCGCATGTGGAGCATTCATTTGTGTGGGATGCTCTACTAGGTTCATTCCTAGATAATGCACTCAAAGGGCACTAAGCATAGAGTGTGAAAACTGAGTTTCCTTGAGAGCTGCTTGGAAGCCTGATGGTGTGTGAAGTTAGTGAGCCAAATGGAGTTGTTCTCCCACAAGAACCACTCGGCTGATCCTTCTTCAATATGCCCTTCACCAACATGCAGTGTTTCCTTGATTGAATTAGCTCTCACACCAATATTTGCGTCTAGAGCCTTTGCTTTGAGGGCTATCTGAAAACGGCTGTGGCGCTGAAGTTGCCTGTGAATGTGGAGTTGGTGGCATGTGAAACCCGCATGTGGAGCATTCGTTTGTGTGGGATGCTCTCCAAGCTTCATTTCAGTCCTAGGCACTCAAAGGGCACTAAGCATAGAGTGTGAAAACTGAGTTTCCTTGAGAGCTGCTTGGAAGCCTGATGGTGTGTGAAGTTAGTGAGCCAAATGGAGTTGTTCTCCCACAAGAACCACTCGGCTGATCCTTCTTCAATATGCCCTTCACCAACATGCAGTGTTTCCTTGATTGAATTAGCTCTCACACCAATATTTGCGTCTAGAGCCTTTGCTTTGAGGGCTATCTGAAAACGGCTGTGGCGCTGAAGTTGCCTGTGAATGTGGAGTTGGTGGCATGTGAAACCCGCATGTGGAGCATTCGTTTGTGTGGGATGCTCTACCAGGTTCATTCCTAGATAATGCTCTCAAAGGGCACTAAGCATAGAGTGTGAAAACTGAGTTTCCTTGAGAGCTGCTTGGAAGCCTGATGGTGTGTGAAGTTAGTGAGCCACATGGAGTTGTTCTCCCACAAGAACCACTCGGCTGATTCTTCTTCAATATGCCCTTCACCAACATGCAGTGTTTCCTTGATTGAATTAGCTCTCACACCAATATTTGCGTCTAGAGCCTTTGCTTTGAGGGCTATCTGAAAACGGCTGTGGCGCTGAAGTTGCCTGTGAATGTGGAGTTGGTGGCATGTGAAACCCGCATGTGGAGCATTCCTTTATGTGGTATGCACTACCAGGTTCATTTCAGTCCTAGCCATACAAAGGGCACTAAGCATAGAGTGTGAAAACTGAGTTTCCTTGAGAGCTGCTTGGAAGCCTGATGGTGTGTGAAGTTAGTGAGCCAAATGGAGTTGTTCTCCCACAAGAACCACTCGGCTGATCCTTCTTCAATATGCCCTTCACCAACATGCAGTGTTTCCTTGATTGAATTAGCTCTCACACCAATATTTGCGTCTAGAGCCTTTGCTTTGAGGGCTATCTGAAAACGGCTGTGGCGCTGAAGTTGCCTGTGAATGTGGAGTTGGTGGCATGTGAAACCCGCATGTGGAGCATTCCTTTGTGTGGGATGCTCTACCAGGTTCATTCCTAGATAATGCACTCAAAGGGCACTAAGCATAGAGTGTGAAAACTGAGTTTCCTTGAGAGCTGCTTGGAAGCCTGATGGTGTGTGAAGTTAGTGAGCCAAATGGAGTTGTTCTCCCACAAGAACCACTCGGCTGATCCTTCTTCAATATGCCCTTCACCAACATGCAGTGTTTCCTTGATTGAATTAGCTCTCACACCAATATTTGCGTCTAGAGCCTTTGCATTGAGGGCTATCTGAAAACGGCTGTGGCGCTGAAGTTGCCTGTGAATGTGGAGTTGGTGGCATGTGAAACCCGCATGTGGAGCATTCGTTTGTGTGGGATGCTGACCAAGCTTCATTTCAGTCCTAGGCACACAAAGAGCACTAAGCATAGAGTGTGAAAACTGAGTTTCCTTGAGAGCTGCTTGGAAGCCTGATGGTGTGTGAAGTTAGTGAGCCAAATGGAGTTGTTCTCCCACAAGAACCACTCGGCTGATTCTTCTTCAATATGCCCTTCACCAACATGCAGTGTTTCCTTGATTGAATTAGCTCTCACACCAATATTTGCGTCTAGAGCCTTTGCTTTGAGGGCTATCTGAAAACGGCTGTGGTGCTGAAGTTGCCTGTGAATGTGGAGTTGGTGGCATGTGAAACCCGCATGTGGAGCATTCGTTTGTGTGGGATGCTCTACCAGGTTCATTCCTAGATAATGCACTCAAAGGGCACTAAGCATAGAGTGTGAAAACTGAGTTTCCTTGAGAGCTGCTTGGAAGCCTGATGGTGTGTGAAGTTAGTGAGCCAAATGGAGTTGTTCTCCCACAAGAACCACTCGGCTGATCCTTCTTCAATATGCCCTTCACCAACATGCAGTGTTTTCTTGATTGAATTAGCTCTCACACCAATATTTGCGTCTAGAGCCTTTGCATTGAGGGCTATCTGAAAACGGCTGTGGCGCTGAAGTTGCCTGTGAATGTGGAGTTGGTGGCATGTGAAACCCGCATGTGGAGCATTCGTTTGTGTGGGATGCTGACCAAGCTTCATTTCAGTGCTAGGCACACAAAGAGCACTAAGCATAGAGTGTGAAAACTGAGTTTCCTTGAGAGCTGCTTGGAAGCCTGATGGTGTGTGAAGTTAGTGAGCCAAATGGAGTTGTTCTCCCACAAGAACCACTCGGCTGATTCTTCTTCAATATGCCCTTCACCAACATGCAGTGTTTCCTTGATTGAATTAGCTCTCACACCAATATTTGCGTCTAGAGCCTTTGCTTTGAGGGCTATCTGAAAACGGCTGTGGCGCTGAAGTTGCCTGTGAATGTGGAGTTGGTGGCATGTGAAACCCGCATGTGGAGCATTCGTTTATGTGGAATGCTCTCCAAGCTTCATTTCAGTCCTAGGCACTCAAAGGGCACTAAGCATAGAGTGTGAAAACTGAGTTTCCTTGAGAGCTGCTTGGAAGCCTGATGGTGTGTGAAGTTAGTGAGCCAAATGGAGTTGTTCTCCCACAAGAACCACTCGGCTGATCCTTCTTCAATATGCCCTTCACCAACATGCAGTGTTTTCTTGATTGAATTAGCTCTCACACCAATATTTGCGTCTAGAGCCTTTGCATTGAGGGCTATCTGAAAACGGCTGTGGCGCTGAAGTTGCCTGTGAATGTGGAGTTGGTGGCATGTGAAACCCGCATGTGGAGCATTCGTTTGTGTGGGATGCTGACCAAGCTTCATTTCAGTCCTAGGCACACAAAGAGCACTAAGCATAGAGTGTGAAAACTGAGTTTCATTGAGAGCTGCTTGGAAGCCTGATGGTGTGTGAAGTTAGTGAGCCAAATGGAGTTGTTCTCCCACAAGAACCACTCGGCTGATCCTTCTTCAATATGCCCTTCACCAACATGCAGTGTTTTCTTGATTGAATTAGCTCTCACACCAATATTTGCGTCTAGAGCCTTTGCATTGAGGGCTATCTGAAAACGGCTGTGGCGCTGAAGTTGCCTGTGAATGTGGAGTTGGTGGCATGTGAAACCCGCATGTGGAGCATTCGTTTGTGTGGGATGCTGACCAAGCTTCATTTCAGTCCTAGGCACACAAAGAGCACTAAGCATAGAGTGTGAAAACTGAGTTTCCTTGAGAGCTGCTTGGAAGCCTGATGGTGTGTGAAGTTAGTGAGCCAAATGGAGTTGTTCTCCCACAAGAACCACTCGGCTGATTCTTCTTCAATATGCCCTTCACCAACATGCAGTGTTTCCTTGATTGAATTAGCTCTCACACCAATATTTGCGTCTAGAGCCTTTGCTTTGAGGGCTATCTGAAAACGGCTGTGGCGCTGAAGTTGCCTGTGAATGTGGAGTTGGTGGCATGTGAAACCCGCATGTGGAGCATTCATTTGTGTGGGATGCTCTACCAGGTTCATTCCTAGATAATGCACTCAAAGGGCACTAAGCATAGAGTGTGAAAACTGAGTTTCCTTGAGAGCTGCTTGGAAGCCTGATGGTGTGTGAAGTTAGTGAGCCAAATGGAGTTGTTCTCCCACAAGAACCACTCGGCTGATCCTTCTTCAATATGCCCTTCACCAACATGCAGTGTTTCCTTGATTGAATTAGCTCTCACACCAATATTTGCGTCTAGAGCCTTTGCATTGAGGGCTATCTGAAAACGGCTGTGGCGCTGAAGTTGCCTGTGAATGTGGAGTTGGTGGCATGTGAAACCCGCATGTGGAGCATACGTTTGTGTGGGATGCTCTACCAGGTTCATTCCTAGATAATGCACTCAAAGGGCACTAAGCATAGAGTGTGAAAACTGAGTTTCCTTGAGAGCTGCTTGGAAGCCTGATGGTGTGTGAAGTTAGTGAGCCAAATGGAGTTGTTCTCCCACAAGAACCACTCGTCTGATCCTTCTTCAATATGCCCTTCACCAACATGCAGTGTTTTCTTGATTGAATTAGCTCTCACACCAATATTTGCGTCTAGAGCCTTTGCATTGAGGGCTATCTGAAAACGGCTGTGGCGCTGAAGTTGCCTGTGAATGTGGAGTTGGTGGCATGTGAAACCCGCATGTGGAGCATTCGTTTGTGTGGGATGCTGACCAAGCTTCATTTCAGTCCTAGGCATACAAAGAGCACTAAGCATAGAGTGTGAAAACTGAGTTTCCTTGAGAGCTGCTTGGAAGCCTGATGGTGTGTGAAGTTAGTGAGCCACATGGAGTTGTTCTCCCACAAGAAACACTCGGCTGATTCTTCTTCAATATGCCCTTCACCAACATGCAGTGTTTCCTTGATTGAATTAGCTCTCACACCAATATTTGCGTCTAGAGCCTTTGCTTTGAGGGCTATCTGAAAACGGCTGTGGCGCTGAAGTTGCCTGTGAATGTGGAGTTGGTGGCATGTGAAACCCGCATGTGGAGCATTCGTTTGTGTGGGATGCTCTACCAGGTTCATTCCTAGATAATGCACTCAAAGGGCACTAAGCATAGAGTGTGAAAACTGAGTTTCCTTGAGAGCTGCTTGGAAGCCTGATGGTGTGTGAAGTTAGTGAGCCAAATGGAGTTGTTCTCCCACAAGAACCACTCGGCTGATCCTTCTTCAATATGCCCTTCACCAACATGCAGTGTTTTCTTGATTGAATTAGCTCTCACACCAATATTTGCGTCTAGAGCCTTTGCATTGAGGGCTATCTGAAAACGGCTGTGGCGCTGAAGTTGCCTGTGAATGTGGAGTTGGTGGCATGTGAAACCCGCATGTGGAGCATTCGTTTGTGTGGGATGCTGACCAAGCTTCATTTCAGTCCTAGGCACACAAAGAGCACTAAGCATAGAGTGTGAAAACTGAGTTTCCTTGAGAGCTGCTTGGAAGCCTGATGGTGTGTGAAGTTAGAGAGACACATGGAGTTGTTCTCCCACAAGAACCACTCGGCTGATCCTTCTTCAATATGCCCTTCACCAACATGCAGTGTTTCCTTGATTGAATTAGCTCTCACACCAATATTTGCGTCTAGAGCCTTTGCATTGAGGGCTATCTGAAAACGGCTGTGGCGCTGAAGTTGCCTGTGAATGTGGAGTTGGTGGCATGTGAAACCCGCATGTGGAGCATTCGTTTGTGTGGGATGCTCTACCAGGTTCATTCCTAGATAATGCACTCAAAGGGCACTAAGCATAGAGTGTGAAAACTGAGTTTCCTTGAGAGCTGCTTGGAAGCCTGATGGTGTGTGAAGTTAGTGAGCCAAATGGAGTTGTTCTCCCACAAGAACCACTCGGCTGATTCTTCTTCAATATGCCCTTCACCAACATGCAGTGTTTCCTTGATTGAATTAGCTCTCACACCAATATTTGCGTCTAGAGCCTTTGCTTTGAGGGCTATCTAAAAACGGCTGTGGCGCTGAAGTTGCCTGTGAATGTGGAGTTGGTGGCATGTGAAACCCGCATGTGGAGCATTCGTTTGTGTGGGATGCTCTACCAGGTTCATTCCTAGATAATGCACTCAAAGGGCACTAAGCATAGAGTGTGAAAACTGAGTTTCCTTGAGAGCTGCTTGGAAGCCTGATGGTGTGTGAAGTTAGTGAGCCAAATGGAGTTGTTCTCCCACAAGAACCACTCGGCTGGTTCTTCCTCAATATGCCCTTCACCAACATGCAGTGTTTCCTTGATTGAATTAGCTCTCACACCAATATTTGCGTCTAGAGCCTTTGCATTGAGGGCTATCTGAAAACGGCTGTGGCGCTGAAGTTGCCTGTGAATGTGGAGTTGGTGGCATGTGAAACCCGCATGTGGAGCATTCGTTTGTGTGGGATGCTGACCAAGCTTCATTTCAGTGCTAGGCACACAAAGAGCACTAAGCATAGAGTGTGAAAACTGAGTTTCCTTGAGAGCTGCTTGGAAGCCTGATGGTGTGTGAAGTTAGTGAGCCAAATGGAGTTGTTCTCCCACAAGAACCACTCGGCTGATCCTTCTTCAATATGCCCTTCACCAACATGCAGTGTTTTCTTGATTGAATTAGCTCTCACACCAATATTTGCGTCTAGAGCCTTTGCATTGAGGGCTATCTGAAAACGGCTGTGGCGCTGAAGTTGCCTGTGAATGTGGAGTTGGTGGCATGTGAAACCCGCATGTGGAGCATTCGTTTGTGTGGGATGCTGACCAAGCTTCATTTCAGTCCTAGGCACACAAAGAGCACTAAGCATAGAGTGTGAAAACTGAGTTTCATTGAGAGCTGCTTGGAAGCCTGATGGTGTGTGAAGTTAGTGAGCCAAATGGAGTTGTTCTCCCACAAGAACCACTCGGCTGATCCTTCTTCAATATGCCCTTCACCAACATGCAGTGTTTTCTTGATTGAATTAGCTCTCACACCAATATTTGCGTCTAGAGCCTTTGCATTGAGGGCTATCTGAAAACGGCTGTGGCGCTGAAGTTGCCTGTGAATGTGGAGTTGGTGGCATGTGAAACCCGCATGTGGAGCATTCGTTTGTGTGGGATGCTGACCAAGCTTCATTTCAGTCCTAGGCACACAAAGAGCACTAAGCATAGAGTGTGAAAACTGAGTTTCCTTGAGAGCTGCTTGGAAGCCTGATGGTGTGTGAAGTTAGTGAGCCAAATGGAGTTGTTCTCCCACAAGAACCACTCGGCTGATTCTTCTTCAATATGCCCTTCACCAACATGCAGTGTTTCCTTGATTGAATTAGCTCTCACACCAATATTTGCGTCTAGAGCCTTTGCTTTGAGGGCTATCTGAAAACGGCTGTGGCGCTGAAGTTGCCTGTGAATGTGGAGTTGGTGGCATGTGAAACCCGCATGTGGAGCATTCATTTGTGTGGGATGCTCTACCAGGTTCATTCCTAGATAATGCACTCAAAGGGCACTAAGCATAGAGTGTGAAAACTGAGTTTCCTTGAGAGCTGCTTGGAAGCCTGATGGTGTGTGAAGTTAGTGAGCCAAATGGAGTTGTTCTCCCACAAGAACCACTCGGCTGATCCTTCTTCAATATGCCCTTCACCAACATGCAGTGTTTCCTTGATTGAATTAGCTCTCACACCAATATTTGCGTCTAGAGCCTTTGCATTGAGGGCTATCTGAAAACGGCTGTGGCGCTGAAGTTGCCTGTGAATGTGGAGTTGGTGGCATGTGAAACCCGCATGTGGAGCATACGTTTGTGTGGGATGCTCTACCAGGTTCATTCCTAGATAATGCACTCAAAGGGCACTAAGCATAGAGTGTGAAAACTGAGTTTCCTTGAGAGCTGCTTGGAAGCCTGATGGTGTGTGAAGTTAGTGAGCCAAATGGAGTTGTTCTCCCACAAGAACCACTCGGCTGATCCTTCTTCAATATGCCCTTCACCAACATGCAGTGTTTTCTTGATTGAATTAGCTCTCACACCAATATTTGCGTCTAGAGCCTTTGCATTGAGGGCTATCTGAAAACGGCTGTGGCGCTGAAGTTGCCTGTGAATGTGGAGTTGGTGGCATGTGAAACCCGCATGTGGAGCATTCGTTTGTGTGGGATGCTGACCAAGCTTCATTTCAGTCCTAGGCATACAAAGAGCACTAAGCATAGAGTGTGAAAACTGAGTTTCCTTGAGAGCTGCTTGGAAGCCTGATGGTGTGTGAAGTTAGTGAGCCACATGGAGTTGTTCTCCCACAAGAAACACTCGGCTGATTCTTCTTCAATATGCCCTTCACCAACATGCAGTGTTTCCTTGATTGAATTAGCTCTCACACCAATATTTGCGTCTAGAGCCTTTGCTTTGAGGGCTATCTGAAAACGGCTGTGGCGCTGAAGTTGCCTGTGAATGTGGAGTTGGTGGCATGTGAAACCCGCATGTGGAGCATTCGTTTGTGTGGGATGCTCTACCAGGTTCATTCCTAGATAATGCACTCAAAGGGCACTAAGCATAGAGTGTGAAAACTGAGTTTCCTTGAGAGCTGCTTGGAAGCCTGATGGTGTGTGAAGTTAGTGAGCCAAATGGAGTTGTTCTCCCACAAGAACCACTCGGCTGATCCTTCTTCAATATGCCCTTCACCAACATGCAGTGTTTTCTTGATTGAATTAGCTCTCACACCAATATTTGCGTCTAGAGCCTTTGCATTGAGGGCTATCTGAAAACGGCTGTGGCGCTGAAGTTGCCTGTGAATGTGGAGTTGGTGGCATGTGAAACCCGCATGTGGAGCATTCGTTTGTGTGGGATGCTGACCAAGCTTCATTTCAGTCCTAGGCACACAAAGAGCACTAAGCATAGAGTGTGAAAACTGAGTTTCCTTGAGAGCTGCTTGGAAGCCTGATGGTGTGTGAAGTTAGAGAGACACATGGAGTTGTTCTCCCACAAGAACCACTCGGCTGATCCTTCTTCAATATGCCCTTCACCAACATGCAGTGTTTCCTTGATTGAATTAGCTCTCACACCAATATTTGCGTCTAGAGCCTTTGCATTGAGGGCTATCTGAAAACGGCTGTGGCGCTGAAGTTGCCTGTGAATGTGGAGTTGGTGGCATGTGAAACCCGCATGTGGAGCATTCGTTTGTGTGGGATGCTCTACCAGGTTCATTCCTAGATAATGCACTCAAAGGGCACTAAGCATAGAGTGTGAAAACTGAGTTTCCTTGAGAGCTGCTTGGAAGCCTGATGGTGTGTGAAGTTAGTGAGCCAAATGGAGTTGTTCTCCCACAAGAACCACTCGGCTGATTCTTCTTCAATATGCCCTTCACCAACATGCAGTGTTTCCTTGATTGAATTAGCTCTCACACCAATATTTGCGTCTAGAGCCTTTGCTTTGAGGGCTATCTAAAAACGGCTGTGGCGCTGAAGTTGCCTGTGAATGTGGAGTTGGTGGCATGTGAAACCCGCATGTGGAGCATTCGTTTGTGTGGGATGCTCTACCAGGTTCATTCCTAGATAATGCACTCAAAGGGCACTAAGCATAGAGTGTGAAAACTGAGTTTCCTTGAGAGCTGCTTGGAAGCCTGATGGTGTGTGAAGTTAGTGAGCCAAATGGAGTTGTTCTCCCACAAGAACCACTCGGCTGGTTCTTCCTCAATATGCCCTTCACCAACATGCAGTGTTTCCTTGATTGAATTAGCTCTCACACCAATATTTGCGTCTAGAGCCTTTGCATTGAGGGCTATCTGAAAACGGCTGTGGCGCTGAAGTTGCCTGTGAATGTGGAGTTGGTGGCATGTGAAACCCGCATGTGGAGCATTCGTTTGTGTGGGATGCTGACCAAGCTTCATTTCAGTGCTAGGCACACAAAGAGCACTAAGCATAGAGTGTGAAAACTGAGTTTCCTTGAGAGCTGCTTGGAAGCCTGATGGTGTGTGAAGTTAGTGAGCCACATGGAGTTGTTCTCCCACAAGAACCACTCGGCTGATTCTTCTTCAATATGCCCTTCACCAACATGCAGTGTTTCCTTGATTGAATTAGCTCTCACACCAATATTTGCGTCTAGAGCCTTTGCTTTGAGGGCTATCTGAAAACGGCTGTGGCGCTGAAGTTGCCTGTGAATGTGGAGTTGGTGGCATGTGAAACCCGCATGTGGAGCATTCGTTTATGTGGGATGCTCTCCAAGCTTCATTTCAGTCCTAGGCACTCAAAGGGCACTAAGCATAGAGTGTGAAAACTGAGTTTCCTTGAGAGCTGCTTGGAAGCCTGATGGTGTGTGAAGTTAGTGAGCCAAATGGAGTTGTTCTCCCACAAGAACCACTCGGCTGATCCTTCTTCAATATGCCCTTCACCAACATGCAGTGTTTTCTTGATTGAATTAGCTCTCACACCAATATTTGCGTCTAGAGCCTTTGCATTGAGGGCTATCTGAAAACGGCTGTGGCGCTGAAGTTGCCTGTGAATGTGGAGTTGGTGGCATGTGAAACCCGCATGTGGAGCATTCGTTTGTGTGGGATGCTGACTAAGCTTCATTTCAGTCCTAGGCACACAAAGAGCACTAAGCATAGAGTGTGAAAACTGAGTTTCCTTGAGAGCTGCTTGGAAGCCTGATGGTGTGTGAAGTTAGTGAGCCAAATGGAGTTGTTCTCCCACAAGAACCACTCGGCTGATCCTTCTTCAATATGCCCTTCACCAACATGCAGTGTTTTCTTGATTGAATTAACTCTCACACCAATATTTGCGTCTAGAGCCTTTGCATTGAGGGCTATCTGAAAACGGCTGTGGCGCTGAAGTTGCCTGTGAATGTGGAGTTGGTGGCATGTGAAACCCGCATGTGGAGCATTCGTTTGTGTGGGATGCTGACCAAGCTTCATTTCAGTCCTAGGCACACAAAGAGCACTAAGCATAGAGTGTGAAAACTGAGTTTCCTTGAGAGCTGCTTGGAAGCCTGATGGTGTGTGAAGTTAGTGAGCCAAATGGAGTTGTTCTCCCACAAGAACCACTCGGCTGATCCTTCTTCAATATGCCCTTCACCAACATGCAGTGTTTCCTTGATTGAATTAGCTCTCACACCAATATTTGCGTCTAGAGCCTTTGCTTTGAGGGCTATCTGAAAACGGCTGTGGCGCTGAAGTTGCCTGTGAATGTGGAGTTGGTGGCATGTGAAACCCGCATGTGGAGCATTCATTTGTGTGGGATGCTCTACCAGGTTCATTCCTAGATAATGCACTCAAAGGGCACTAAGCATAGAGTGTGAAAACTGAGTTTCCTTGAGAGCTGCTTGGAAGCCTGATGGTGTGTGAAGTTAGTGAGCCACATGGAGTTGTTCTCCCACAAGAACCACTCGGCTGATTCTTCTTCAATATGCCCTTCACCAACATGCAGTGTTTCCTTGATTGAATTAGCTCTCACACCAATATTTGCGTCTAGAGCCTTTGCTTTGAGGGCTATCTGAAAACGGCTGTGGCGCTGAAGTTGCCTGTGAATGTGGAGTTGGTGGCATGTGAAACCCGCATGTGGAGCATTCCTTTATGTGGGATGCACTACCAGGTTCATTTCAGTCCTAGCCATACAAAGGGCACTAAGCATAGAGTGTGAAAACTGAGTTTCCTTGAGAGCTGCTTGGAAGCCTGATGGTGTGTGAAGTTAGTGAGCCAAATGGAGTTGTTCTCCCACAAGAACCACTCGGCTGATCCTTCTTCAATATGCCCTTCACCAACATGCAGTGTTTCCTTGATTGAATTAGCTCTCACACCAATATTTGCGTCTAGAGCCTTTGCTTTGAGGGCTATCTGAAAACGGCTGTGGCGCTGAAGTTGCCTGTGAATGTGGAGTTGGTGGCATGTGAAACCCGCATCTGGAGCATTCGTTTGTGTGGGATGCTCTACCAGGTTCATTCCTAGATAATGCACTCAAAGGGCACTAAGCATAGAGTGTGAAAACTGAGTTTCCTTGAGAGCTGCTTGGAAGCCTGATGGTGTGTGAAGTTAGTGAGCCAAATGGAGTTGTTCTCCCACAAGAACCACTCGGCTGATCCTTCTTCAATATGCCCTTCACCAACATGCAGTGTTTCCTTGATTGAATTAGCTCTCACACCAATATTTGCGTCTAGAGCCTTTGCATTGAGGGCTATCTGAAAACGGCTGTGGCGCTGAAGTTGCCTGTGAATGTGGAGTTGGTGGCATGTGAAACCCGCATGTGGAGCATTCGTTTGTGTGGGATGCTGACCAAGCTTCATTTCAGTCCTAGGCACACAAAGAGCACTAAGCATAGAGTGTGAAAACTGAGTTTCCTTGAGAGCTGCTTGGAAGCCTGATGGTGTGTGAAGTTAGTGAGCCAAATGGAGTTGTTCTCCCACAAGAACCACTCGGCTGATTCTTCTTCAATATGCCCTTCACCAACATGCAGTGTTTCCTTGATTGAATTAGCTCTCACACCAATATTTGCGTCTAGAGCCTTTGCTTTGAGGGCTATCTGAAAACGGCTGTGGTGCTGAAGTTGCCTGTGAATGTGGAGTTGGTGGCATGTGAAACCCGCATGTGGAGCATTCGTTTGTGTGGGATGCTCTACCAGGTTCATTCCTAGATAATGCACTCAAAGGGCACTAAGCATAGAGTGTGAAAACTGAGTTTCCTTGAGAGCTGCTTGGAAGCCTGATGGTGTGTGAAGTTAGTGAGCCAAATGGAGTTGTTCTCCCACAAGAACCACTCGGCTGATCCTTCTTCAATATGCCCTTCACCAACATGCAGTGTTTTCTTGATTGAATTAGCTCTCACACCAATATTTGCGTCTAGAGCCTTTGCATTGAGGGCTATCTGAAAACGGCTGTGGCGCTGAAGTTGCCTGTGAATGTGGAGTTGGTGGCATGTGAAACCCGCATGTGGAGCATTCGTTTGTGTGGGATGCTGACCAAGCTTCATTTCAGTCCTAGGCACACAAAGAGCACTAAGCATAGAGTGTGAAAACTGAGTTTCCTTGAGAGCTGCTTGGAAGCCTGATGGTGTGTGAAGTTAGTGAGCCACATGGAGTTGTTCTCCCACAAGAACCACTCGGCTGATTCTTCTTCAATATGCCCTTCACCAACATGCAGTGTTTCCTTGATTGAATTAGCTCTCACACCAATATTTGCGTCTAGAGCCTTTGCTTTGAGGGCTATCTGAAAACGGCTGTGGCGCTGAAGTTGCCTGTGAATGTGGAGTTGGTGGCATGTGAAACCCGCATGTGGAGCATTCGTTTATGTGGGATGCTCTCCAAGCTTCATTTCAGTCCTAGGCACTCAAAGGGCACTAAGCATAGAGTGTGAAAACTGAGTTTCCTTGAGAGCTGCTTGGAAGCCTGATGGTGTGTGAAGTTAGTGAGCCTAATGGAGTTGTTCTCCCACAAGAACCACTCGGCTGATCCTTCTTCAATATGCCCTTCACCAACATGCAGTGTTTCCTTGATTGAATTAGCTCTCACACCAATATTTGCGTCTAGAGCCTTTGCATTGAGGGCTATCTGAAAACGGCTGTGGCGCTGAAGTTGCCTGTGAATGTGGAGTTGGTGGCATGTGAAACCCGCATGTGGAGCATTCGTTTGTGTGGGATGCTCTACCAGGTTCATTCCTAGATAATGCACTCAAAGGGCACTAAGCATAGAGTGTGAAAACTGAGTTTCCTTGAGAGCTGCTTGGAAGCCTGATGGTGTGTGAAGTTAGTGAGCCAAATGGAGTTGTTCTCCCACAAGAACCACTCGGCTGATCCTTCTTCAATATGCCCTTCACCAACATGCAGTGTTTCCTTGATTGAATTAGCTCTCACACCAATATTTGCGTCTAGAGCCTTTGCATTGAGGGCTATCTGAAAACGGCTGTGGCGCTGAAGTTGCCTGTGAATGTGGAGTTGGTGGCATGTGAAACCCGCATGTGGAGTATTCGTTTGTGTGGGATGCTCTACCAGGTTCATTCCTAGATAATGCACTCAAAGGGCACTAAGCATAGAGTGTGAAAACTGAGTTTCCTTGAGAGCTGCTTGGAAGCCTGATTGTGTGTGAAGTTAGTGAGCCAAATGGAGTTGTTCTCCCACAAGAACCACTCGGCTGATTTTTCTTCAATATGCCCTTCACCAACATGCAGTGTTTCCTTGATTGAATTAGCTCTCACACCAATATTTGCGTCTAGAGCCTTTGCTTTGAGGGCTATCTGAAAACGGCTGTGGCGCTGAAGTTGCCTGTGAATGTGGAGTTGGTGGCATGTGAAACCCGCATGTGGAGCATTCGTTTGTGTGGGATGCTCTACCAGGTTCATTCCTAGATAATGCACTCAAAGGGCACTAAGCATAGAGTGTGAAAACTGAGTTTCCTTGAGAGCTGCTTGGAAGCCTGATGGTGTGTGAAGTTAGTGAGCCAAATGGAGTTGTTCTCCCACAAGAACCACTCGGCTGATTCTTCTTCAATATGCCCTTCACCAACATGCAGTGTTTCCTTGATTGAATTAGCTCTCACACCAATATTTGCGTCTAGAGCCTTTGCTTTGAGGGCTATCTGAAAACGGCTGTGGCGCTGAAGTTGCCTGTGAATGTGGAGTTGGTGGCATGTGAAACCCGCATGTGGAGCATTCGTTTGTGTGGGATGCTCTACCAGGTTCATTCCTAGATAATGCACTCAAAGGGCACTAAGCATAGAGTGTGAAAACTGAGTTTCCTTGAGAGCTGCTTGGAAGCCTGATGGTGTGTGAAGTTAGTGAGCCACATGGAGTTGTTCTCCCACAAGAACCACTCGGCTGATTCTTCTTCAATATGCCCTTCACCAACATGCAGTGTTTCCTTGATTGAATTAGCTCTCACACAAATATTTGCGTCTAGAGCCTTTGCATTGAGGGCTATCTGAAAACGGCTGTGGCGCTGAAGTTGCCTGTGAATGTGGAGTTGGTGGCATGTGAAACCCGCATGTGGAGCATTCCTTTATGTGGGATGAACTACCAGGTTCATTTCAGTCCTAGCCATACAAAGGGCACTAAGCATAGAGTGTGAAAACTGAGTTTCCTTGAGAGCTGCTTGGAAGCCTGATGGTGTGTGAAGTTAGTGAGCCAAATGGAGTTGTTCTCCCACAAGAACCACTCGGCTGATCCTTCTTCAATATGCCCTTCACCAACATGCAGTGTTTCCTTGATTGAATTAGCTCTCACACCAATATTTGCGTCTAGAGCCTTTGCTTTGAGGGCTATCTGAAAACGGCTGTGGCGCTGAAGTTGCCTGTGAATGTGGAGTTGGTGGCATGTGAAACCCGCATGTGGAGCATTCGTTTGTGTGGGATGCTCTACCAGGTTCATTCCTACATAATGCACTCAAAGGGCACTAAGCATAGAGTGTGAAAACTGAGTTTCCTTGAGAGCTGCTTGGAAGCCTGATGGTGTGTGAAGTTAGTGAGCCACATGGAGTTGTTCTCCCACAAGAACCACTCGGCTGATTCTTCTTCAATATGCCCTTCACCAACATGCAGTGTTTCCTTGATTGAATTAGCTCTCACACCAATATTTGCGTTTAGAGCCTTTGCTTTGAGGGCTATCTGAAAACGGCTGTGGCGCTGAAGTTGCCTGTGAATGTGGAGTTGGTGGCATGTGAAACCCGCATGTGGAGCATTCCTTTATGTGGGATGCACTACCAGGTTCATTTCAGTCCTAGCCATACAAAGGGCACTAAGCATAGAGTGTGAAAACTGAGTTTCCTTGAGAGCTGTTTGGAAGCCTGATGGTGTGTGAAGTTAGTGAGCCAAATGGAGTTGTTCTCCCACAAGAACCACTCGGCTGATCCTTCTTCAATATGCCCTTCACCAACATGCAGTGTTTCCTTGATTGAATTAGCTCTCACACCAATATTTGCGTCTAGAGCCTTTGCTTTGAGGGCTATCTGAAAACGGCTGTGGCGCTGAAGTTGCCTGTGAATGTGGAGTTGGTGGCATGTGAAACCCGCATGTGGAGCATTCGTTTGTGTGGGATGCTCTACCAGGTTCATTCCTAGATAATGCACTCAAAGGGCACTAAGCATAGAGTGTGAAAACTGAGTTTCCTTGAGAGCTGCTTGGAAGCCTGATGGTGTGTGAAGTTAGTGAGCCAAATGGAGTTGTTCTCCCACAAGAACCACTCGGCTGATCCTTCTTCAATATGCCCTTCACCAACATGCAGTGTTTCCTTGATTGAATTAGCTCTCACACCAATATTTGCGTCTAGAGCCTTTGCATTGAGGGCTATCTGAAAACGGCTGTGGCGCTGAAGTTGCCTGTGAATGTGGAGTTGGTGGCATGTGAAACCCGCATGTGGAGCATTCGTTTGTGTGGGATGCTGACCAAGCTTCATTTCAGTCCTAGGCACACAAAGAGCACTAAGCATAGAGTGTGAAAACTGAGTTTCCTTGAGAGCTGCTTGGAAGCCTGATGGTGTGTGAAGTTAGTGAGCCAAATGGAGTTGTTCTCCCACAAGAACCACTCGGCTGATTCTTCTTCAATATGCCCTTCACCAACATGCAGTGTTTCCTTGATTGAATTAGCTCTCACACCAATATTTGCGTCTAGAGCCTTTGCTTTGAGGGCTATCTGAAAACGGCTGTGGTGCTGAAGTTGCCTGTGAATGTGGAGTTGGTGGCATGTGAAACCCGCATGTGGAGCATACGTTTGTGTGGGATGCTCTACCAGGTTCATTCCTAGATAATGCACTCAAAGGGCACTAAGCATAGAGTGTGAAAACTGAGTTTCCTTGAGAGCTGCTTGGAAGCCTGATGGTGTGTGAAGTTAGTGAGCCAAATGGAGTTGTTCTCCCACAAGAACCACTCGGCTGATCCTTCTTCAATATGCCCTTCACCAACATGCAGTGTTTTCTTGATTGAATTAGCTCTCACACCAATATTTGCGTCTAGAGCCTTTGCATTGAGGGCTATCTGAAAATGGCTGTGGCGCTGAAGTTGCCTGTGAATGTGGAGTTGGTGGCTTGTGAAACCCGCATGTGGAGCATTCGTTTGTGTGGGATGCTGACCAAGCTTCATTTCAGTGCTAGGCACACAAAGAGCACTAAGCATAGAGTGTGAAAACTGAGTTTCCTTGAGAGCTGCTTGGAAGCCTGATGGTGTGTGAAGTTAGTGAGCCACATGGAGTTGTTCTCCCACAAGAACCACTCGGCTGATTCTTCTTCAATATGCCCTTCACCAACATGCAGTGTTTCCTTGATTGAATTAGCTCTCACACCAATATTTGCGTCTAGAGCCTTTGCTTTGAGGGCTATCTGAAAACGGCTGTGGCGCTGAAGTTGCCTGTGAATGTGGAGTTGGTGGCATGTGAAACCCGCATGTGGAGCATTCGTTTGTGTGGGATGCTCTACCAGGTTCATTCCTAGATAATGCACTCAAAGGGCACTAAGCATAGAGTGTGAAAACTGAGTTTCCTTGAGAGCTGCTTGGAAGCCTGATGGTGTGTGAAGTTAGTGAGCCAAATGGAGTTGTTCTCCCACAAGAACCACTCGGCTGATCCTTCTTCAATATGCCCTTCACCAACATGCAGTGTTTTCTTGATTGAATTAGCTCTCACACCAATATTTGCGTCTAGAGCCTTTGCATTGAGGGCTATCTGAAAACGGCTGTGGCGCTGAAGTTGCCTGTGAATGTGGAGTTGGTGGCATGTGAAACCCGCATGTGGAGCATTCGTTTGTGTGGGATGCTGACCAAGCTTCATTTCAGTCCTAGGCACACAAAGAGCACTAAGCATAGAGTGTGAAAACTGAGTTTCCTTGAGAGCTGCTTGGAAGCCTGATGGTGTGTGAAGTTAGAGAGACACATGGAGTTGTTCTCCCACAAGAACCACTCGGCTGATCCTTCTTCAATATGCCCTTCACCAACATGCAGTGTTTCCTTGATTGAATTAGCTCTCACACCAATATTTGCGTCTAGAGCCTTTGCATTGAGGGCTATCTGAAAACGGCTGTGGCGCTGAAGTTGCCTGTGAATGTGGAGTTGGTGGCATGTGAAACCCGCATGTGGAGCATTCGTTTGTGTGGGATGCTCTACCAGGTTCATTCCTAGATAATGCACTCAAAGGGCACTAAGCATAGAGTGTGAAAACTGAGTTTCCTTGAGAGCTGCTTGGAAGCCTGATGGTGTGTGAAGTTAGTGAGCCAAATGGAGTTGTTCTCCCACAAGAACCACTCGGCTGATCCTTCTTCAATATGCCCTTCACCAACATGCAGTGTTTCCTTGATTGAATTAGCTATCACACCAATATTTGAGTCTAGAGCCTTTGCTTTGAGGGCTATCTGAAAACGGCTGTGGCGCTGAAGTTGCCTGTGAATGTGGAGTTGGTGGCATGTGAAACCCGCATGTGGAGCATTCGTTTGTGTGGGATGCTCTACCAGGTTCATTCCTAGATAATGCACTCAAAGGGCACTAAGCATAGAGTGTGAAAACTGAGTTTCCTTGAGAGCTGCTTGGAAGCCTGATGGTGTGTGAAGTTAGTGAGCCAAATGGAGTTGTTCTCCCACAAGAACCACTCGGCTGGTTCTTCCTCAATATGCCCTTCACCAACATGCAGTGTTTAATTGATTGAATTAGCTCTCACACCAATATTTGCGTCTAGAGCCTTTGCATTGAGGGCTATCTGAAAACGGCTGTGGCGCTGAAGTTGCCTGTGAATGTGGAGTTGGTGGCATGTGAAACCCGCATGTGGAGCATTCGTTTGTGTGGGATGCTGACCAAGCTTCATTTCAGTGCTAGGCACACAAAGAGCACTAAGCATAGAGTGTGAAAACTGAGTTTCCTTGAGAGCTGCTTGGAAGCCTGATGGTGTGTGAAGTTAGTGAGCCACATGGAGTTGTTCTCCCACAAGAACCACTCGGCTGATTCTTCTTCAATATGCCCTTCACCAACATGCAGTGTTTCCTTGATTGAATTAGCTCTCACACCAATATTTGCGTCTAGAGCCTTTGCATTGAGGGCTATCTGAAAACGGCTGTGGCGCTGAAGTTGCCTGTGAATGTGGAGTTGGTGGCATGTGAAACCCGCATGTGGAGCATTCGTTTATGTGGGATGCTCTCCAAGCTTCATTTCAGTCCTAGGCACTCAAAGGGCACTAAGCATAGAGTGTGAAAACTGAGTTTCCTTGAGAGCTGCTTGGAAGCCTGATGGTGTGTGAAGTTAGTGAGCCAAATGGAGTTGTTCTCCCACAAGAACCACTCGGCTGATCCTTCTTCAATATGCCCTTCACCAACATGCAGTGTTTTCTTGATTGAATTAGCTCTCACACCAATATTTGCGTCTAGAGCCTTTGCATTGAGGGCTATCTGAAAACGGCTGTGGCGCTGAAGTTGCCTGTGAATGTGGAGTTGGTGGCATGTGAAACCCGCATGTGGAGCATTCGTTTATGTGGGATGCTCTCCAAGCTTCATTTCAGTCCTAGGCACTCAAAGGGCACTAAGCATAGAGTGTGAAAACTGAGTTTCCTTGAGAGCTGCTTGGAAGCCTGATGGTGTGTGAAGTTAGTGAGCCAAATGGAGTTGTTCTCCCACAAGAACCACTCGGCTGATCCTTCTTCAATATGCCCTTCACCAACATGCAGTGTTTTCTTGATTGAATTAGCTCTCACACCAATATTTGCGTCTAGAGCCTTTGCATTGAGGGCTATCTGAAAACGGCTGTGGCGCTGAAGTTGCCTGTGAATGTGGAGTTGGTGGCATGTGAAACCCGCATGTGGAGCATTCGTTTGTGTGGGATGCTGACCAAGCTTCATTTCAGTCCTAGGCACACAAAGAGCACTAAGCATAGAGTGTGAAAACTGAGTTTCCTTGAGAGCTGCTTGGAAGCCTGATGGTGTGTGAAGTTAGTGAGCCACATGGAGTTGTTCTCCCACAAGAACCACTCGGCTGATTCTTCTTCAATATGCCCTTCACCAACATGCAGTGTTTCCTTGATTGAATTAGCTCTCACACCAATATTTGCGTCTAGAGCCTTTGCTTTGAGGGCTATCTGAAAACGGCTGTGGCGCTGAAGTTGCCTGTGAATGTGGAGTTGGTGGCATGTGAAACCCGCATGTGGAGCATTCGTTTGTGTGGGATGCTCTACCAGGTTCATTCCTAGATAATGCACTCAAAGGGCACTAAGCATAGAGTGTGAAAACTGAGTTTCCTTGAGAGCTGCTTGGAAGCCTGATGGTGTGTGAAGTTAGTGAGCCAAATGGAGTTGTTCTCCCACAAGAACCACTCGGCTGATCCTTCTTCAATATGCCCTTCACCAACATGCAGTGTTTTCTTGATTGAATTAGCTCTCACACCAATATTTGCGTCTAGAGCCTTTGCATTGAGGGCTATCTGAAAACGGCTGTGGCGCTGAAGTTGCCTGTGAATGTGGAGTTGGTGGCATGTGAAACCCGCATGTGGAGCATTCGTTTGTGTGGGATGCTGACCAAGCTTCATTTCAGTCCTAGGCACACAAAGAGCACTAAGCATAGAGTGTGAAAACTGAGTTTCCTTGAGAGCTGCTTGGAAGCCTGATGGTGTGTGAAGTTAGAGAGACACATGGAGTTGTTCTCCCACAAGAACCACTCGGCTGATCCTTCTTCAATATGCCCTTCACCAACATGCAGTGTTTCCTTGATTGAATTAGCTCTCACACCAATATTTGCGTCTAGAGCCTTTGCATTGAGGGCTATCTGAAAACGGCTGTGGCGCTGAAGTTGCCTGTGAATGTGGAGTTGGTGGCATGTGAAACCCGCATGTGGAGCATTCGTTTGTGTGGGATGCTCTACCAGGTTCATTCCTAGATAATGCACTCAAAGGGCACTAAGCATAGAGTGTGAAAACTGAGTTTCCTTGAGAGCTGCTTGGAAGCCTGATGGTGTGTGAAGTTAGTGAGCCAAATGGAGTTGTTCTCCCACAAGAACCACTCGGCTGATCCTTCTTCAATATGCCCTTCACCAACATGCAGTGTTTCCTTGATTGAATTAGCTATCACACCAATATTTGAGTCTAGAGCCTTTGCTTTGAGGGCTATCTGAAAACGGCTGTGGCGCTGAAGTTGCCTGTGAATGTGGAGTTGGTGGCATGTGAAACCCGCATGTGGAGCATTCGTTTATGTGGGATGCTCTCCAAGCTTCATTTCAGTCCTAGGCACTCAAAGGGCACTAAGCATAGAGTGTGAAAACTGAGTTTCCTTGAGAGCTGCTTGGAAGCCTGATGGTGTGTGAAGTTAGTGAGCCAAATGGAGTTGTTCTCCCACAAGAACCACTCGGCTGATTCTTCTTCAATATGCCCTTCACCAACATGCAGTGTTTCCTTGATTGAATTAGCTCTCACACCAATATTTGCGTCTAGAGCCTTTGCTTTGAGGGCTATCTGAAAACGGCTGTGGCGCTGAAGTTGCCTGTGAATGTGGAGTTGGTGGCATGTGAAACCCGCATGTGGAGCATTCGTTTGTGTGGGATGCTCTACCAGGTTCATTCCTAGATAATGCACTCAAAGGGCACTAAGCATAGAGTGTGAAAACTGAGTTTCCTTGAGAGCTGCTTGGAAGCCTGATGGTGTGTGAAGTTAGTGAGCCAAATGGAGTTGTTCTCCCACAAGAACCACTCGGCTGGTTCTTCCTCAATATGCCCTTCACCAACATGCAGTGTTTCCTTGATTGAATTAGCTCTCACACCAATATTTGCGTCTAGAGCCTTTGCATTGAGGGCTATCTGAAAACGGCTGTGGCGCTGAAGTTGCCTGTGAATGTGGAGTTGGTGGCATGTGAAACCCGCATGTGGAGCATTCGTTTGTGTGGGATGCTGACCAAGCTTCATTTCAGTGCTAGGCACACAAAGAGCACTAAGCATAGAGTGTGAAAACTGAGTTTCCTTGAGAGCTGCTTGGAAGCCTGATGGTGTGTGAAGTTAGTGAGCCACATGGAGTTGTTCTCCCACAAGAACCACTCGGCTGATTCTTCTTCAATATGCCCTTCACCAACATGCAGTGTTTCCTTGATTGAATTAGCTCTCACACCAATATTTGCGTCTAGAGCCTTTGCTTTGAGGGCTATCTGAAAACGGCTGTGGCGCTGAAGTTGCCTGTGAATGTGGAGTTGGTGGCATGTGAAACCCGCATGTGGAGCATTCGTTTGTGTGGGATGCTCTACCAGGTTCATTCCTAGATAATGCACTCAAAGGGCACTAAGCATAGAGTGTGAAAACTGAGTTTCCTTGAGAGCTGCTTGGAAGCCTGATGGTGTGTGAAGTTAGTGATCAAATGGAGTTGTTCTCCCACAAGAACCACTCGGCTGATCCTTCTTCAATATGCCCTTCACCAACATGCAGTGTTTCCTTGATTGAATTAGCTCTCACACCAATATTTGCGTCTAGAGCCTTTGCATTGAGGGCTATCTGAAAACGGCTGTGGCGCTGAAGTTGCCTGTGAATGTGGAGTTGGTGGCATGTGAAACCCGCATGTGGAGCATTCGTTTGTGTGGGATGCTGACCAAGCTTCATTTCAGTCCTAGGCACACAAAGAGCACTAAGCATAGAGTGTGAAAACTGAGTTTCCTTGAGAGCTGCTTGGAAGCCTGATGCTGTGTGAAGTTAGTGAGCCAAATGGAGTTGTTCTCCCACAAGAACCACTCGGCTGATTCTTCTTCAATATGCCCTTCACCAACATGCAGTGTTTCCTTGATTGAATTAGCTCTCACACCAATATTTGCGTCTAGAGCCTTTGCTTTGAGGGCTATCTGAAAACGGCTGTGGCGCTGAAGTTGCCTGTGAATGTGGAGTTGGTGGCATGTGAAACCCGCATGTGGAGCATACGTTTGTGTGGGATGCTCTACCAGGTTCATTCCTAGATAATGCACTCAAAGGGCACTAAGCATAGAGTGTGAAAACTGAGTTTCCTTGAGAGCTGCTTGGAAGCCTGATGGTGTGTGAAGTTAGTGAGCCAAATGGAGTTGTTCTCCCACAAGAACCACTCGGCTGATCCTTCGTCAATATGCCCTTCACCAACATGCAGTGTTTTCTTGATTGAATTAGCTCTCACACCAATATTTGCGTCTAGAGCCTTTGCATTGAGGGCTATCTGAAAACGGCTGTGGCGCTGAAGTTGCCTGTGAATGTGGAGTTGGTGGCATGTGAAACCCGCATGTGGAGCATTCGTTTGTGTGGGATGCTGACCAAGCTTCATTTCAGTCCTAGGCACACAAAGAGCACTAAGCATAGAGTGTGAAAACTGAGTTTCCTTGAGAGCTGCTTGGAAGCCTGATGGTGTGTGAAGTTAGTGAGCCACATGGAGTTGTTCTCCCACAAGAACCACTCGGCTGATTCTTCTTCAATATGCCCTTCACCAACATGCAGTGTTTCCTTGATTGAATTAGCTCTCACACCAATATTTGCGTCTAGAGCCTTTGCTTTGAGGGCTATCTGAAAACGGCTGTGGCGCTGAAGTTGCCTGTGAATGTGGAGTTGGTGGCATGTGAAACCCGCATGTGGAGCATTCGTTTGTGTGGGATGCTCTACCAGGTTCATTCCTAGATAATGCACTCAAAGGGCACTAAGCATAGAGTGTGAAAACTGAGTTTCCTTGAGAGCTGCTTGGAAGCCTGATGGTGTGTGAAGTTAGTGAGCCAAATGGAGTTGTTCTCCCACAAGAACCACTCGGCTGATCCTTCTTCAATATGCCCTTCACCAACATGCAGTGTTTCCTTGATTGAATTAGCTATCACACCAATATTTGAGTCTAGAGCCTTTGCTTTGAGGGCTATCTGAAAACGGCTGTGGCGCTGAAGTTGCCTGTGAATGTGGAGTTGGTGGCATGTGAAACCCGCATGTGGAGCATTCGTTTATGTGGGATGCTCTCCAAGCTTCATTTCAGTCCTAGGCACTCAAAGGGCACTAAGCATAGAGTGTGAAAACTGAGTTTCCTTGAGAGCTGCTTGGAAGCCTGATGGTGTGTGAAGTTAGTGAGCCAAATGGAGTTGTTCTCCCACAAGAACCACTCGGCTGATTCTTCTTCAATATGCCCTTCACCAACATGCAGTGTTTCCTTGATTGAATTAGCTCTCACACCAATATTTGCGTCTAGAGCCTTTGCTTTGAGGGCTATCTAAAAACGGCTGTGGCGCTGAAGTTGCCTGTGAATGTGGAGTTGGTGGCATGTGAAACCCGCATGTGGAGCATTCGTTTGTGTGGGATGCTCTACCAGGTTCATTCCTAGATAATGCACTCAAAGGGCACTAAGCATAGAGTGTGAAAACTGAGTTTCCTTGAGAGCTGCTTGGAAGCCTGATGGTGTGTGAAGTTAGTGAGCCAAATGGAGTTGTTCTCCCACAAGAACCACTCGGCTGGTTCTTCCTCAATATGCCCTTCACCAACATGCAGTGTTTCCTTGATTGAATTAGCTCTCACACCAATATTTGCGTCTAGAGCCTTTGCATTGAGGGCTATCTGAAAACGGCTGTGGCGCTGAAGTTGCCTGTGAATGTGGAGTTGGTGGCATGTGAAACCCGCATGTGGAGCATTCGTTTGTGTGGGATGCTGACCAAGCTTCATTTCAGTGCTAGGCACACAAAGAGCACTAAGCATAGAGTGTGAAAACTGAGTTTCCTTGAGAGCTGCTTGGAAGCCTGATGGTGTGTGAAGTTAGTGAGCCACATGGAGTTGTTCTCCCACAAGAACCACTCGGCTGATTCTTCTTCAATATGCCCTTCACCAACATGCAGTGTTTCCTTGATTGAATTAGCTCTCACACCAATATTTGCGTCTAGAGCCTTTGCTTTGAGGGCTATCTGAAAACGGCTGTGGCGCTGAAGTTGCCTGTGAATGTGGAGTTGGTGGCATGTGAAACCCGCATGTGGAGCATTCGTTTGTGTGGGATGCTCTACCAGGTTCATTCCTAGATAATGCACTCAAAGGGCACTAAGCATAGAGTGTGAAAACTGAGTTTCCTTGAGAGCTGCTTGGAAGCCTGATGGTGTGTGAAGTTAGTGATCAAATGGAGTTGTTCTCCCACAAGAACCACTCGGCTGATCCTTCTTCAATATGCCCTTCACCAACATGCAGTGTTTCCTTGATTGAATTAGCTCTCACACCAATATTTGCGTCTAGAGCCTTTGCATTGAGGGCTATCTGAAAACGGCTGTGGCGCTGAAGTTGCCTGTGAATGTGGAGTTGGTGGCATGTGAAACCCGCATGTGGAGCATTCGTTTGTGTGGGATGCTGACCAAGCTTCATTTCAGTCCTAGGCACACAAAGAGCACTAAGCATAGAGTGTGAAAACTGAGTTTCCTTGAGAGCTGCTTGGAAGCCTGATGCTGTGTGAAGTTAGTGAGCCAAATGGAGTTGTTCTCCCACAAGAACCACTCGGCTGATTCTTCTTCAATATGCCCTTCACCAACATGCAGTGTTTCCTTGATTGAATTAGCTCTCACACCAATATTTGCGTCTAGAGCCTTTGCTTTGAGGGCTATCTGAAAACGGCTGTGGCGCTGAAGTTGCCTGTGAATGTGGAGTTGGTGGCATGTGAAACCCGCATGTGGAGCATACGTTTGTGTGGGATGCTCTACCAGGTTCATTCCTAGATAATGCACTCAAAGGGCACTAAGCATAGAGTGTGAAAACTGAGTTTCCTTGAGAGCTGCTTGGAAGCCTGATGGTGTGTGAAGTTAGTGAGCCAAATGGAGTTGTTCTCCCACAAGAACCACTCGGCTGATCCTTCGTCAATATGCCCTTCACCAACATGCAGTGTTTTCTTGATTGAATTAGCTCTCACACCAATATTTGCGTCTAGAGCCTTTGCATTGAGGGCTATCTGAAAACGGCTGTGGCGCTGAAGTTGCCTGTGAATGTGGAGTTGGTGGCATGTGAAACCCGCATGTGGAGCATTCGTTTGTGTGGGATGCTGACCAAGCTTCATTTCAGTCCTAGGCACACAAAGAGCACTAAGCATAGAGTGTGAAAACTGAGTTTCCTTGAGAGCTGCTTGGAAGCCTGATGGTGTGTGAAGTTAGTGAGCCACATGGAGTTGTTCTCCCACAAGAACCACTCGGCTGATTCTTCTTCAATATGCCCTTCACCAACATGCAGTGTTTCCTTGATTGAATTAGCTCTCACACCAATATTTGCGTCTAGAGCCTTTGCTTTGAGGGCTATCTGAAAACGGCTGTGGCGCTGAAGTTGCCTGTGAATGTGGAGTTGGTGGCATGTGAAACCCGCATGTGGAGCATTCGTTTGTGTGGGATGCTCTACCAGGTTCATTCCTAGATAATGCACTCAAAGGGCACTAAGCATAGAGTGTGAAAACTGAGTTTCCTTGAGAGCTGCTTGGAAGCCTGATGGTGTGTGAAGTTAGTGAGCCAAATGGAGTTGTTCTCCCACAAGAACCACTCGGCTGATCCTTCTTCAATATGCCCTTCACCAACATGCAGTGTTTTCTTGATTGAATTAGCTCTCACACCAATATTTGCGTCTAGAGCCTTTGCATTGAGGGCTATCTGAAAACGGCTGTGGCGCTGAAGTTGCCTGTTAATGTGGAGTTGGTGGCATGTGAAACCCGCATGTGGAGCATTCGTTTGTGTGGGATGCTGACCAAGCTTCATTTCAGTCCTAGGCACACAAAGAGCACTAAGCATAGAGTGTGAAAACTGAGTTTCCTTGAGAGCTGCTTGGAAGCCTGATGGTGTGTGAAGTTAGAGAGACAAATGGAGTTGTTCTCCCACAAGAACCACTCGGCTGATCCTTCTTCAATATGCCCTTCACCAACATGCAGTGTTTCCTTGATTGAATTAGCTCTCACACCAATATTTGCGTCTAGAGCCTTTGCATTGAGGGCTATCTGAAAACGGCTGTGGCGCTGAAGTTGCCTGTGAATGTGGAGTTGGTGGCATGTGAAACCCGCATGTGGAGCATTCGTTTGTGTGGGATGCTCTACCAGGTTCATTCCTAGATAATGCACTCAAAGGGCACTAAGCATAGAGTGTGAAAACTGAGTTTCCTTGAGAGCTGCTTGGAAGCCTGATGGTGTGTGAAGTTAGTGAGCCAAATGGAGTTGTTCTCCCACAAGAACCACTCGGCTGATCCTTCTTCAATATGCCCTTCACCAACATGCAGTGTTTCCTTGATTGAATTAGCTATCACACCAATATTTGAGTCTAGAGCCTTTGCTTTGAGGGCTATCTGAAAACGGCTGTGGCGCTGAAGTTGCCTGTGAATGTGGAGTTGGTGGCATGTGAAACCCGCATGTGGAGCATTCGTTTATGTGGGATGCTCTCCAAGCTTCATTTCAGTCCTAGGCACTCAAAGGGCACTAAGCATAGAGTGTGAAAACTGAGTTTCCTTGAGAGCTGCTTGGAAGCCTGATGGTGTGTGAAGTTAGTGAGCCAAATGGAGTTGTTCTCCCACAAGAACCACTCGGCTGATTCTTCTTCAATATGCCCTTCACCAACATGCAGTGTTTCCTTGATTGAATTAGCTCTCACACCAATATTTGCGTCTAGAGCCTTTGCTTTGAGGGCTATCTAAAAACGGCTGTGGCGCTGAAGTTGCCTGTGAATGTGGAGTTGGTGGCATGTGAAACCCGCATGTGGAGCATTCGTTTGTGTGGGATGCTCTACCAGGTTCATTCCTAGATAATGCACTCAAAGGGCACTAAGCATAGAGTGTGAAAACTGAGTTTCCTTGAGAGCTGCTTGGAAGCCTGATGGTGTGTGAAGTTAGTGAGCCAAATGGAGTTGTTCTCCCACAAGAACCACTCGGCTGGTTCTTCCTCAATATGCCCTTCACCAACATGCAGTGTTTCCTTGATTGATTTAGCTCTCACACCAATATTTGCGTCTAGAGCCTTTGCATTGAGGGCTATCTGAAAACGGCTGTGGCGCTGAAGTTGCCTGTGAATGTGGAGTTGGTGGCATGTGAAACCCGCATGTGGAGCATTCGTTTGTGTGGGATGCTGACCAAGCTTCATTTCAGTGCTAGGCACACAAAGAGCACTAAGCATAGAGTGTGAAAACTGAGTTTCCTTGAGAGCTGCTTGGAAGCCTGATGGTGTGTGAAGTTAGTGAGCCACATGGAGTTGTTCTCCCACAAGAACCACTCGGCTGATTCTTCTTCAATATGCCCTTCACCAACATGCAGTGTTTCCTTGATTGAATTAGCTCTCACACCAATATTTGCGTCTAGAGCCTTTGCTTTGAGGGCTATCTGAAAACGGCTGTGGCGCTGAAGTTGCCTGTGAATGTGGAGTTGGTGGCATGTGAAACCCGCATGTGGAGCATTCGTTTGTGTGGGATGCTCTACCAGGTTCATTCCTAGATAATGCACTCAAAGGGCACTAAGCATAGAGTGTGAAAACTGAGTTTCCTTGAGAGCTGCTTGGAAGCCTGATGGTGTGTGAAGTTAGTGAGCCAAATGGAGTTGTTCTCCCACAAGAACCACTCGGCTGGTTCTTCCTCAATATGCCCTTCACCAACATGCAGTGTTTCCTTGATTGAATTAGCTCTCACACCAATATTTGCGTCTAGAGCCTTTGCATTGAGGGCTATCTGAAAACGGCTGTGGCGCTGAAGTTGCCTGTGAATGTGGAGTTGGTGGCATGTGAAACCCGCATGTGGAGCATTCGTTTGTGTGGGATGCTGACCAAGCTTCATTTCAGTGCTAGGCACACAAAGAGCACTAAGCATAGAGTGTGAAAACTGAGTTTCCTTGAGAGCTGCTTGGAAGCCTGATGGTGTGTGAAGTTAGTGAGCCACATGGAGTTGTTCTCCCACAAGAACCACTCGGCTGATTCTTCTTCAATATGCCCTTCACCAACATGCAGTGTTTCCTTGATTGAATTAGCTCTCACACCAATATTTGCGTCTAGAGCCTTTGCTTTGAGGGCTATCTGAAAACGGCTGTGGCGCTGAAGTTGCCTGTGAATGTGGAGTTGGTGGCATGTGAAACCCGCATGTGGAGCATTCGTTTGTGTGGGATGCTCTACCAGGTTCATTCCTAGATAATGCACTCAAAGGGCACTAAGCATAGAGTGTGAAAACTGAGTTTCCTTGAGAGCTGCTTGGAAGCCTGATGGTGTGTGAAGTTAGTGATCAAATGGAGTTGTTCTCCCACAAGAACCACTCGGCTGATCCTTCTTCAATATGCCCTTCACCAACATGCAGTGTTTCCTTGATTGAATTAGCTCTCACACCAATATTTGCGTCTAGAGCCTTTGCATTGAGGGCTATCTGAAAACGGCTGTGGCGCTGAAGTTGCCTGTGAATGTGGAGTTGGTGGCATGTGAAACCCGCATGTGGAGCATTCGTTTGTGTGGGATGCTGACCAAGCTTCATTTCAGTCCTAGGCACACAAAGAGCACTAAGCATAGAGTGTGAAAACTGAGTTTCCTTGAGAGCTGCTTGGAAGCCTGATGGTGTGTGAAGTTAGTGAGCCACATGGAGTTGTTCTCCCACAAGAACCACTCGGCTGATTCTTCTTCAATATGCCCTTCACCAACATGCAGTGTTTCCTTGATTGAATTAGCTCTCACACCAATATTTGCGTCTAGAGCCTTTGCTTTGAGGGCTATCTGAAAACGGCTGTGGCGCTGAAGTTGCCTGTGAATGTGGAGTTGGTGGCATGTGAAACCCGCATGTGGAGCATTCGTTTATGTGGGATGCTCTCCAAGCTTCATTTCAGTCCTAGGCACTCAAAGGGCACTAAGCATAGAGTGTGAAAACTGAGTTTCCTTGAGAGCTGCTTGGAAGCCTGATGGTGTGTGAAGTTAGTGAGCCAAATGGAGTTGTTCTCCCACAAGAACCACTCGGCTGATCCTTCTTCAATATGCCCTTCACCAACATGCAGTGTTTTCTTGATTGAATTAGCTCTCACACCAATATTTGCGTCTAGAGCCTTTGCATTGAGGGCTATCTGAAAACGGCTGTGGCGCTGAAGTTGCCTGTGAATGTGGAGTTGGTGGCATGTGAAACCCGCATGTGGAGCATTCGTTTATGTGGGATGCTCTCCAAGCTTCATTTCAGTCCTAGGCACACAAAGAGCACTAAGCATAGAGTGTGAAAACTGAGTTTCCTTGAGAGCTGCTTGGAAGCCTGATGGTGTGTGATGTTAGTGAGCCAAATGGAGTTGTTCTCCCACAAGAACCACTCGGCTGATCCTTCTTCAATATGCCCTTCACCAACATGCAGTGTTTTCTTGATTGAATTAGCTCTCACACCAATATTTGCGTCTAGAGCCTTTGCATTGAGGGCTATCTGAAAACGGCTGTGGCGCTGAAGTTGCCTGTGAATGTGGAGTTGGTGGCATGTGAAACCCGCATGTGGAGCATTCGTTTGTGTGGGATGCTCTCCAAGCTTCATTTCAGTCCTAGGCACTCAAAGGGCACTAAGCATAGAGTGTGAAAACTGAGTTTCCTTGAGAGCTGCTTGGAAGCCTGATGGTGTGTGAAGTTAGTGAGCCAAATGGAGTTGTTCTCCCACAAGAACCACTCGGCTGATCCTTCTTCAATATGCCCTTCACCAACATGCAGTGTTTTCTTGATTGAATTAGCTCTCACACCAATATTGGGGTCTAGAGCCTTTGCATTGAGGGCTATCTGAAAACGGCTGTGGCGCTGAAGTTGCCTGTGAATGTGGAGTTGGTGGCATGTGAAACCCGCATGTGGAGCATTCGTTTGTGAGGGATGCTCTACCAGGTTCATTCCTAAATAATGCACTCAAAGGGCACTAAGCATAGAGTGTGAAAACTGAGTTTCTTTGAGAGCTGCTTGGAAGCCTGATGGTGTGTGAAGTTAGTGAGCCAAATGGAGTTGTTCTCCCACAAGAACCACTCGGCTGATTCTTCTTCAATATGCCCTTCACCAACATGCAGTGTTTCCTTGATTGAATTAGCTCTCACACCAATATTTGCGTCTAGAGCCTTTGCTTTGAGGGCTATCTGAAAACGGCTGTGGCGCTGAAGTTGCCTGTGAATGTGGAGTTGGTGGCATGTGAAACCCGCATGTGGAGCATTCGTTTGTGTGGGATGCTCTACCAGGTTCATTCCTAGATAATGCACTCAAAGGGCACTAAGCATAGAGTGTGAAAACTGAGTTTCCTTGAGAGCTGCTTGGAAGCCTGATGGTGTGTGAAGTTAGTGAGCCAAATGGAGTTGTTCTCCCACAAGAACCACTCGGCTGATCCTTCTTCAATATGCCCTTCACCAACATGCAGTGTTTCCTTGATTGAATTAGCTCTCACACCAATATTTGAGTCTAGAGCCTTTGCTTTGAGGGCTATCTGAAAACGGCTGTGGCGCTGAAGTTGCCTGTGAATGTGGAGTTGGTGGCATGTGAAACCCGCATGTGGAGCATTCGTTTATGTGGGATGCTCTCCAAGCTTCATTTCAGTCCTAGGCACTCAAAGGGCACTAAGCATAGAGTGTGAAAACTGAGTTTCCTTGAGAGCTGCTTGGAAGCCTGATGGTGTGTGAAGTTAGTGAGCCAAATGGAGTTGTTCTCCCACAAGAACCACTCGGCTGATTCTTCTTCAATATGCCCTTCACCAACATGCAGTGTTTCCTTGATTGAATTAGCTCTCACACCAATATTTGCGTCTAGAGCCTTTGCTTTGAGGGCTATCTAAAAACGGCTGTGGCGCTGAAGTTGCCTGTGAATGTGGAGTTGGTGGCATGTGAAACCCGCATGTGGAGCATTCGTTTGTGTGGGATGCTCTACCAGGTTCATTCCTAGATAATGCACTCAAAGGGCACTAAGCATAGAGTGTGAAAACTGAGTTTCCTTGAGAGCTGCTTGGAAGCCTGATGGTGTGTGAAGTTAGTGAGCCAAATGGAGTTGTTCTCCCACAAGAACCACTCGGCTGGTTCTTCCTCAATATGCCCTTCACCAACATGCAGTGTTTCCTTGATTGAATTAGCTCTCACACGAATATTTGCGTCTAGAGCCTTTGCATTGAGGGCTATCTGAAAACGGCTGTGGCGCTGAAGTTGCCTGTGAATGTGGAGTTGGTGGCATGTGAAACCCGCATGTGGAGCATTCGTTTGTGTGGGATGCTCTACCAGGTTCATTCCTAGATAATGCACTCAAAGGGCACTAAGCATAGAGTGTGAAAACTGAGTTTCTTTGAGAGCTGCTTGGAAGCCTGATGGTGTGTGAAGTTAGTGAGCCAAATGGAGTTGTTCTCCCACAAGAACCACTCGGCTGATCCTTCTTCAATATGCCCTTCACCAACATGCAGTGTTTTCTTGATTGAATTAGCTCTCACACCAATATTTGCGTCTAGAGCCTTTGCTTTGAGGGCTATCTGAAAACGGCTGTGGCGCTGAAGTTGCCTGTGAATGTGGAGTTGGTGGCATGTGAAACCCGTATGTGGAGCATTCCTTTATGTGGGATGCTCTACCAGGTTCATTTCAGTCCAAGCCATACAAAGGGCACTAAGCATAGAGTGTGAAAACTGAGTTTCCTTGAGAGCTGCTTGGAAGCCTGATGGTGTGTGAAGTTAGTGAGCCAAATGGAGTTGTTCTCCCACAAGAACCACTCGGCTGATTCTTCTTCAATATGCCCTTCACCAACATGCAGTGTTTTCTTGATTGAATTAGCTCTCACACCAATATTTGCGTCTAGAGCCTTTGCTTTGAGGGCTATCTGAAAACGGCTGTGGCGCTGAAGTTGCCTGTGAATGTGGAGTTGGTGGCATGTGAAACCCGCATGTGGAGCATTCGTTTATGTGGGATGCTCTCCAAGCTTCATTTCAGTCCTAGGCACTCAAAGGGCACTAAGCATAGAGTGTGAAAACTGAGTTTCCTTGAGAGCTGCTTGGAAGCCTGATGGTGTGTGAAGTTAGTGAGCCAAATGGAGTTGTTCTCCCACAAGAACCACTCGGCTGATCCTTCTTCAATATGCCCTTCACCAACATGCAGTGTTTTCTTGATTGAATTAGCTCTCACACCAATATTTGCGTCTAGAGCCTTTGCATTGAGGGCTATCTGAAAATGGCTGTGGCGCTGAAGTTGCCTGTGAATGTGGAGTTGGTGGCATGTGAAACCCGCATGTGGAGCATTCGTTTGTGTGGGATGCTCTACCAGGTTCATTCCTAGATAATGCACTCAAAGGGCACTAAGCATAGAGTGTGAAAACTGAGTTTCCTTGAGAGCTGCTTGGAAGCCTGATGGTGTGTGAAGTTAGTGAGCCAAATGGAGTTGTTCTCCCACAAGAACCACTCGGCTGATCCTTCTTCAATATGCCCTTCACCAACATGCAGTGTTTCCTTGATTGAATTAGCTCTCACACCAATATTTGCGTCTAGAGCCTTTGCATTGAGGGCTATCTGAAAACGGCTGTGGCGCTGAAGTTGCCTGTGAATGTGGAGTTGGTGGCATGTGAAACCCGCATGTGGAGCATTCGTTTGTGTGGGATGCTCTCCAAGCTTCATTTCAGTCCTAGGCACTCAAAGGGCACTAAGCATAGAGTGTGAAAACTGAGTTTCCTTGAGAGCTGCTTGGAAGCCTGATGGTGTGTGAAGTTAGTGAGCCAAATGGAGTTGTTCTCCCACAAGAACCACTCGGCTGATCCTTCTTCAATATGCCCTTCACCAACATGCAGTGTTTTCTTGATTGAATTAGCTCTCACACCAATATTTGCGTCTAGAGCCTTTGCATTGAGGGCTATCTGAAAACGGCTGTGGCGCTGAAGTTGCCTGTGAATGTGGAGTTGGTGGCATGTGAAACCCGCATGTGGAGCATTCGTTTGTGTGGGATGCTCTACCAGGTTCATTCCTAGATAATGCACTCAAAGGGCACTAAGCATAGAGTGTGAAAACTGAGTTTCCTTGAGAGCTGCTTGGAAGCCTGATGGTGTGTGAAGTTAGTGAGCCAAATGGAGTTGTTCTCCCACAAGAACCACTCAGCTGATCCTTCTTCAATTTGCCCTTCACCAACATGCAGTGTTTCCTTGATTGAATTAGCTCTCACACCAATATTTGCGTCTAGAGCCTTTGCATTGAGGGCTATCTGAAAACGGCTGTGGCGCTGAAGTTGCCTGTGAATGTGGAGTTGGTGGCATGTGATACCCGCATGTGGAGCATTCGTACGTGTGGGATGCTCTACCATGTTCATTCCTAGATAATGCACTCAAAGGGCACTAAGCATAAAGTGTGAAAACTGAGTTTCCTTGAGAGCTGCTTGGAAGCCTGATGGTGTGTGAAGTTAGTGAGCCAAATGGAGTTGTTCTCCCACAAGAACCACTCGGCTGATCCTTCTTCAATATGCCCTTCACCAACATGCAGTGTTTCCTTGATTGAATTAGCTCTCACACCAATAT
The DNA here is from genome assembly GCF_030435755.1 of Ochotona princeps. Classification (NCBI taxonomy): domain Eukaryota; kingdom Metazoa; phylum Chordata; class Mammalia; order Lagomorpha; family Ochotonidae; genus Ochotona; species Ochotona princeps. The sequence continues at coordinate 13,775 of NW_026698930.1, read as the reverse complement.
TTGCGTCTAGAGCCTTTGCATTGAGGGCTATCTGAAAACGGCTGTGGCGCTGAAGTTGCCTGTGAATGTGGAGTTGGTGGCATGTGAAACCCGCATGTGGAGCATTCGTTTGTGTGGGATGCTCTACCAGGTTCATTCCTAGATAATGCACTCAAAGGGCACTAAGCATAGAGTGTGAAAACTGAGTTTCCTTGAGAGCTGCTTGGAAGCCTGATGGTGTGTGAAGTTAGTGAGCCAAATGGAGTTGTTCTCCCACAAGAACCACTCGGCTGATCCTTCTTCAATATGCCCTTCACCAACATGCAGTGTTTTCTTGATTGAATTAGCTCTCACACCAATATTTGCGTCTAGAGCCTTTGCATTGAGGGCTATCTGAAAACGGCTGTGGCGCTGAAGTTGCCTGTGAATGTGGAGTTGGTGGCATGTGAAACCCGCATGTGGAGCATTCGTTTGTGTGGGATGCTGACCAAGCTTCATTTCAGTCCTAGGCACACAAAGAGCACTAAGCATAGAGTGTGAAAACTGAGTTTCCTTGAGAGCTGCTTGGAAGCCTGATGGTGTGTGAAGTTAGTGAGCCACATGGAGTTGTTCTCCCACAAGAAACACTCGGCTGATTCTTCTTCAATATGCCCTTCACCAACATGCAGTGTTTCCTTGATTGAATTAGCTCTCACACCAATATTTGCGTCTAGATCCTTTGCATTGAGGGCTATCTGAAAACGGCTGTGGCGCTGAAGTTGCCTGTGAATGTGGAGTTGGTGGCATGTGAAACCCGCATGTGGAGCATTCGTTTGTGTGGGATGCTCTACCAGGTTCATTCCTAGATAATGCACTCAAAGGGCACTAAGCATAGAGTGTGAAAACTGAGTTTCCTTGAGAGCTGCTTGGAAGCCTGATGGTGTGTGAAATTAGTGAGCCAAATGGAGTTGTTCTCCCACAAGAACCACTCGGCTGATCCTTCTTCAATATGCCCTTCACCAACATGCAGTGTTTTCTTGAATGAATTAGCTCTCACACCAATATTTGCGTCTAGAGCCTTTGCATTGAGGGCTATCTGAAAACGGCTGTGGCGCTGAAGTTGCCTGTGAATGTGGAGTTGGTGGCATGTGAAACCCGCATGTGGAGCATTCGTTTGTGTGGGATGCTGACCAAGCTTCATTTCAGTCCTAGGCACACAAAGAGCACTAAGCATAGAGTGTGAAAACTGAGTTTCCTTGAGAGCTGCTTGGAAGCCTGATGGTGTGTGAAGTTAGTGAGCCACATGGAGTTGTTCTCCCACAAGAACCACTCGGCTGATTCTTCTTCAATATGCCCTTCACCAACATGCAGTGTTTCCTTGATTGAATTAGCTCTCACACCAATATTTGCGTCTAGAGCCTTTGCTTTGAGGGCTATCTGAAAACGGCTGTGGCGCTGAAGTTGCCTGTGAATGTGGAGTTGGTGGCATGTGAAACCCGCATGTGGAGCATTCGTTTGTGTGGGATGCTCTACCAGGTTCATTCCTAGATAACGCACTCAAAGGGCACTAAGCATAGAGTGTGAAAACTGAGTTTCCTTGAGAGCTGCTTGGAAGCCTGATGGTGTGTGAAGTTAGTGAGCCAAATGGAGTTGTTCTCCCACAAGAACCACTCGGCTGATCCTTCTTCAATATGCCCTTCACCAACATTCAGTGTTTTCTTGATTGAATTAGCTCTCACACCAATATTTGCGTCTAGAGCCTTTGCATTGAGGGCTATCTGAAAACGGCTGTGGCGCTGAAGTTGCCTGTGAATGTGGAGTTGGTGGCATGTGAAACCCGCATGTGGAGCATTCGTTTGTGTGGGATGCTGACCAAGCTTCATTTCAGTCCTAGGCACACAAAGAGCACTAAGCATAGAGTGTGAAAACTGAGTTTCCTTGAGAGCTGCTTGGAAGCCTGATGGTGTGTGAAGTTAGAGAGACACATGGAGTTGTTCTCCCACAAGAACCACTCGGCTGATCCTTCTTCAATATGCCCTTCACCAACATGCAGTGTTTCCTTGATTGAATTAGCTCTCACACCAATATTTGCGTCTAGAGCCTTTGCATTGAGGGCTATCTGAAAACGGCTGTGGCGCTGAAGTTGCCTGTGAATGTGGAGTTGGTGGCATGTGAAACCCGCATGTGGAGCATTCGTTTGTGTGGGATGCTCTACCAGGTTCATTCCTAGATAATGCACTCAAAGGGCACTAAGCATAGAGTGTGAAAACTGAGTTTCCTTGAGAGCTGCTTGGAAGCCTGATGGTGTGTGAAGTTAGTGAGCCAAATGGAGTTGTTCTCCCACAAGAACCACTCGGCTGATCCTTCTTCAATATGCCCTTCACCAACATGCAGTGTTTCCTTGATTGAATTAGCTCTCACACCAATATTTGAGTCTAGAGCCTTTGCTTTGAGGGCTATCTGAAAACGGCTGTGGCGCTGAAGTTGCCTGTGAATGTGGAGTTGGTGGCATGTGAAACCCGCATGTGGAGCATTCGTTTATGTGGGATGCTCTCCAAGCTTCATTTCAGTCCTAGGCACTCAAAGGGCACTAAGCATAGAGTGTGAAAACTGAGTTTCCTTGAGAGCTGCTTGGAAGCCTGATGGTGTGTGAAGTTAGTGAGCCAAATGGAGTTGTTCTCCCACAAGAACCACTCGGCTGATTCTTCTTCAATATGCCCTTCACCAACATGCAGTGTTTCCTTGATTGAATTAGCTCTCACACCAATATTTGCGTCTAGAGCCTTTGCTTTGAGGGCTATCTAAAAACGGCTGTGGCGCTGAAGTTGCCTGTGAATGTGGAGTTGGTGGCATGTGAAACCCGCATGTGGAGCATTCGTTTGTGTGGGATGCTCTACCAGGTTCATTCCTAGATAATGCACTCAAAGGGCACTAAGCATAGAGTGTGAAAACTGAGTTTCCTTGAGAGCTGCTTGGAAGCCTGATGGTGTGTGAAGTTAGTGAGCCAAATGGAGTTGTTCTCCCACAAGAACCACTTGGCTGATCCTTCTTCAATATGCCCTTCACCAACATGCAGTGTTTTCTTGATTGAATTAGCTCTCACACCAATATTTGCGTCTAGAGCCTTTGCATTGAGGGCTATCTGAAAACAGCTGTGGCGCTGAAGTTGCCTGTGAATGTGGAGTTGGTGGCATGTGAAACCCGCATGTGGAGCATTCGTTTGTGTGGGATGCTCCCCAAGCTTCATTTCAGTTATAGGCACACAAAGAGCACTAAGCATAGAGTGTGAAAACTGAGTTTCCTTGAGAGCTGCTTGGAAGCCTGATGGTGTGTGAAGTTAGTGAGCCACATGGAGTTGTTCTCCCATAAGAACCACTCGGCTGATTCTTCTTCAATATGCCCTTCACCAACATGCAGTGTTTCCTTGATTGAATTAGCTCTCACACCAATATTTGCGTCTAGAGCCTTTGCTTTGAGGGCTATCTGAAAACGGCTGTGGCGCTGAAGTTGCCTGTGAATGTGGAGTTGGTGGCATGTGAAACCCGCATGTGGAGCATTCGTTTGTGTGGGATGCTCTACCAGGTTCATTCCTAGATAATGCACTCAAAGGGCACTAAGCATAGAGTGTGAAAACTGAGTTTCCTTGAGAGCTGCTTGGAAGCCTGATGGTGTGTGAAGTTAGTGAGCCAAATGGAGTTGTTCTCCCACAAGAACCACTCGTCTGATCCTTCTTCAATATGCCCTTCACCAACATGCAGTGTTTTCTTGATTGAATTAGCTCTCACACCAATATTTGCGTCTAGAGCCTTTGCATTGAGGGCTATCTGAAAACAGCTGTGGCGCTGAAGTTGCCTGTGAATGTGGAGTTGGTGGCATGTGAAACCCGCATGTGGAGCATTCGTTTGTGTGGGATGCTCCCCAAGCTTCATTTCAGTTATAGGCACACAAAGAGCACTAAGCATAGAGTGTGAAAACTGAGTTTCCTTGAGAGCTGCTTGGAAGCCTGATGGTGTGTGAAGTTAGTGAGCCACATGGAGTTGTTCTCCCATAAGAACCACTCGGCTGATTCTTCTTCAATATGCCCTTCACCAACATGCAGTGTTTCCTTGATTGAATTAGCTCTCACACCAATATTTGTGTCTAGAGCCTTTGCTTTGAGGGCTATCTGAAAACGGCTGTGGCGCTGAAGTTGCCTGTGAATGTGGAGTTGGTGGCATGTGAAACCCGCATGTGGAGCATTCGTTTATGTGGGATGCTCTCCAAGCTTCATTTCAGTCCTAGGCACTCAAAGGGCACTAAGCATAGAGTGTGAAAACTGAGTTTCCTTGAGAGCTGCTTGGAAGCCTGATGGTGTGTGAAGTTAGTGAGCCAAATGGAGTTGTTCTCCCACAAGAACCACTCGGCTGATCCTTCTTCAATATGCCCTTCACCAACATGCAGTGTTTTCTTGATTGAATTAGCTCTCACACCAATATTTGCGTCTAGAGCCTTTGCATTGAGGGCTATCTGAAAACGGCTGTGGCGCTGAAGTTGCCTGTGAATGTGGAGTTGGTGGCATGTGAAACCCGCATGTGGAGCATTCGTTTGTGTGGGATGCTCTCCAAGCTTCATTTCAGTCCTAGGCACACAAAGAGCACTAAGCATAGAGTGTGAAAACTGAGTTTCCTTGAGAGCTGCTTGGAAGCCTGATGGTGTGTGAAGTTAGTGAGCCAAATGGAGTTGTTCTCCCACAAGAACCACTCGGCTGATCCTTCTTCAATATGCCCTTCACCAACATGCAGTGTTTTCTTGATTGAATTAGCTCTCACACCAATATTTGCGTCTAGAGCCTTTGCATTGAGGGCTATCTGAAAACGGCTGTGGCGCTAAAGTTGCCTGTGAATGTGGAGTTGGTGGCATGTGAAACCCGCATGTGGAGCATTCGTTTGTGTGGGATTGCTGACCAAGCTTCATTTTAGTCCTAGGCACACAAAGAGCACTAAGCATAGAGTGTGAAAACTGAGTTTCCTTGAGAGCTGCTTGGAAGCCTGATGGTGTGTGAAGTTAGTGAGCCAAATGGAGTTGTTCTCCCACAAGAACCACTCGGCTGATTCTTCTTCAATATGCCCTTCACCAACATGCAGTGTTTCCTTGATTGAATTAGCTCTCACACCAATATTTGCGTCTAGAGCCTTTGCTTTGAGGGCTATCTGAAAACGGCTGTGGCGCTGAAGTTGCCTGTGAATGTGGAGTTGGTGGCATGTGAAACCCGCATGTGGAGCATTCGTTTGTGTGGGATGCTCTACCAGGTTTCATTCCTAGATAATGCACTCAAAGGGCACTAAGCATAGAGTGTGAAAACTGAGTTTCCTTGAGAGCTGCTTGGAAGCCTGATGGTGTGTGAAGTTAGTGAGCCAAATGGAGTTGTTCTCCCACAAGAACCACTCGGCTGATCCTTCTTCAATATGCCCTTCACCAACATGCAGTGTTTTCTTGATTGAATTAGCTCTCACACCAATATTTGCGTCTAGAGCCTTTGCATTGAGGGCTATCTGAAAACAGCTGTGGCGCTGAAGTTGCCTGTGAATGTGGAGTTGGTGGCATGTGAAACCCGCATGTGGAGCATTCGTTTGTGTGGGATGCTCCCCAAGCTTCATTTCAGTTATAGGCACACAAAGAGCACTAAGCATAGAGTGTGAAAACTGAGTTTCCTTGAGAGCTGCTTGGAAGCCTGATGGTGTGTGAAGTTAGAGAGACACATGGAGTTGTTCTCCCACAAGAACCACTCGGCTGATCATTCTTCAATATGCCCTTCACCAACATGCAGTGTTTCCTTGATTGAATTAGCTCTCACACCAATATTTGCGTCTAGAGCCTTTGCATTGAGGGCTATCTGAAAACGGCTGTGGCGCTGAAGTTGCCTGTGAATGTGGAGTTGGTGGCATGTGAAACCCGCATGTGGAGCATTCGTTTGTGTGGGATGCTCTACCAGGTTCATTCCTAGATAATGCACTCAAAGGGCACTAAGCATAGAGTGTGAAAACTGAGTTTCCTTGAGAGCTGCTTGGAAGCCTGATGGTGTGTGAAGTTAGTGAGCCAAATGGAGTTGTTCTCCCACAAGAACCACTCGGCTGATCCTTCTTCAATATGCCCTTCACCAACATGCAGTGTTTCCTTGATTGAATTAGCTCTCACACCAATATTTGAGTCTAGAGCCTTTGCTTTGAGGGCTATCTGAGAACGGCTGTGGCGCTGAAGTTGCCTGTGAATGTGGAGTTGGTGGCATGTGAAACCCGCATGTGGAGCATTCGTTTATGTGGGATGCTCTCCAAGCTTCATTTCAGTCCTAGGCACTCAAAGGGCACTAAGCATAGAGTGTGAAAACTGAGTTTCCTTGAGAGCTGCTTGGAAGCCTGATGGTGTGTGAAGTTAGTGAGCCAAATGGAGTTGTTCTCCCACAAGAACCACTCGGCTGATTCTTCTTCAATATGCCCTTCACCAACATGCAGTGTTTCCTTGATTGAATTAGCTCTCACACCAATATTTGCGTCTAGAGCCTTTGCTTTGAGGGCTATCTAAAAACGGCTGTGGCGCTGAAGTTGCCTGTGAATGTGGAGTTGGTGGCATGTGAAACCCGCATGTGGAGCATTCGTTTGTGTGGGATGCTCTACCAGGTTCATTCCTAGATAATGCACTCAAAGGGCACTAAGCATAGAGTGTGAAAACTGAGTTTCCTTGAGAGCTGCTTGGAAGCCTGATGGTGTGTGAAGTTAGTGAGCCAAATGGAGTTGTTCTCCCACAAGAACCACTCGGCTGGTTCTTCCTCAATATGCCCTTCACCAACATGCAGTGTTTCCTTGATTGAATTAGCTCTCACACCAATATTTGCGTCTAGAGCCTTTGCATTGAGGGCTATCTGAAAACGGCTGTGGCGCTGAAGTTGCCTGTGAATGTGGAGTTGGTGGCATGTGAAACCCGCATGTGGAGCATTCGTTTGTGTGGGATGCTCTACCAGGTTCATTCCTAGATAATGCACTCAAAGGGCACTAAGCATAGAGTGTGAAAACTGAGTTTCCTTGAGAGCTGCTTGGAAGCCTGATGGTGTGTGAAGTTAGTGAGCCAAATGGAGTTGTTCTCCCACAAGAACCACTCGGCTGATCCTTCTTCAATATGCCCTTCACCAACATGCAGTGTTTCTTGATTGAATTAGCTCTCACACCAATATTTGCGTCTAGAGCCTTTGCATTGAGGGCTATCTGAAAACGGCTGTGGCGCTGAAGTTGCCTGTGAATGTGGAGTTGGTGGCATGTGAAACCCGCATGTGGAGCATTCGTTTGTGTGGGATGCTGACCAAGCTTCATTTCAGTCCTAGGCACACAAAGAGCACTAAGCATAGAGTGTGAAAACTGAGTTTCCTTGAGAGCTGCTTGGAAGCCTGATGGTGTGTGAAGTTAGTGAGACACATGGAGTTGTTCTCCCACAAGAACCACTCGGCTGATCCTTCTTCAATATGCCCTTCACCAACATGCAGTGTTTCCTTGATTGAATTAGCTCTCACACCAATATTTGCGTCTAGAGCCTTTGCATTGAGGGCTATCTGAAAACGGCTGTGGCGCTGAAGTTGCCTGTGAATGTGGAGTTGGTGGCATGTGAAACCCGCATGTGGAGCATTCGTTTGTGTGGGATGCTCTACCAGGTTCATTCCTAGATAATGCACTCAAAGGGCACTAAGCATAGAGTGTGAAAAACTGAGTTTCCTTGAGAGCTGCTTGGAAGCCTGATGGTGTGTGAAGTTAGTGAGCCAAATGGAGTTGTTCTCCCACAAGAACCACTCGGCTGATCCTTCTTCAATATGCCCTTCACCAACATGCAGTGTTTCCTTGATTGAATTAGCTCTCACACCAATATTTGCGTCTAGAGCCTTTGCTTTGAGGGCTATCTGAAAACGGCTGTGGCGCTGAAGTTGCCTGTGAATGTGGAGTTGGTGGCATGTGAAACCCGCATGTGGAGCATTCGTTTATGTGGGATGCTCTCCAAGCTTCATTTCAGTCCTAGGCACTCAAAGGGCACTAAGCATAGAGTGTGAAAACTGAGTTTCCTTGAGAGCTGCTTGGAAGCCTGATGGTGTGTGAAGTTAGTGAGCCACATGGAGTTGTTCTCCCACAAGAACCACTCGGCTGATTCTTCTTCAATATGCCCTTCACCAACATGCAGTGTTTCCTTGATTGAATTAGCTCTCACACCAATATTTGCGTCTAGAGCCTTTGCTTTGAGGCTATCTGAAAACGGCTGTGGCGCTGAAGTTGCCTGTGAATGTGGAGTTGGTGGCATGTGAAACCCGCATGTGGAGCATTCGTTTATGTGGGATGCTCTCCAAGCTTCATTTCAGTCCTAGGCACTCAAAGGGCACTAAGCATAGAGTGTGAAAACTGAGTTTCCTTGAGAGCTGCTTGCAAGCCTGATGGTGTGTGAAGTTAGTGAGCCAAATGGAGTTGTTCTCCCACAAGAACCACTCGGCTGATCCTTCTTCAATATGCCCTTCACCAACATGCAGTGTTTTCTTGATTGAATTAGCTCTCACACCAATATTTGCGTCTAGAGCCTTTGCATTGAGGGCTATCTGAAAACGGCTGTGGCGCTGAAGTTGCCTGTGAATGTGGAGTTGGTGGCATGTGAAACCCGCATGTGGAGCATTCGTTTGTGTGGGATGCTGACCAAGCTTCATTTCAGTCCTAGGCACACAAAGAGCACTAAGCATAGAGTGTGAAAACTGAGTTTCCTTGAGAGCTGCTTGGAAGCCTGATGGTGTGTGAAGTTAGTGAGCCAAATGGAGTTGTTCTCCCACAAGAACCACTCGGCTGATCCTTCTTCAATATGCCCTTCACCAACATGCAGTGTTTTCTTGATTGAATTAGCTCTCACACCAATATTTGCGTCTAGAGCCTTTGCATTGAGGGCTATCTGAAAACGGCTGTGGCGCTGAAGTTGCCTGTGAATGTGGAGTTGGTGGCATGTGAAACCCGCATGTGGAGCATTCGTTTGTGTGGGATGCTGACCAAGCTTCATTTCAGTCCTAGGCACACAAAGAGCACTAAGCATAGAGTGTGAAAACTGAGTTTCCTTGAGAGCTGCTTGGAAGCCTGATGGTGTGTGAAGTTAGAGAGACACATGGAGTTGTTCTCCCACAAGAACCACTCGGCTGATCCTTCTTCAATATGCCCTTCACCAACATGCAGTGTTTCCTTGATTGAATTAGCTCTCACACCAATATTTGCGTCTAGAGCCTTTGCATTGAGGGCTATCTGAAAACGGCTGTGGCGCTGAAGTTGCCTGTGAATGTGGAGTTGGTGGCATGTGAAACCCGCATGTGGAGCATTCGTTTGTGTGGGATGCTCTACCAGGTTCATTCCTAGATAATGCACTCAAAGGGCACTAAGCATAGAGTGTGAAAACTGAGTTTCCTTGAGAGCTGCTTGGAAGCCTGATGGTGTGTGAAGTTAGTGAGCCAAATGGAGTTGTTCTCCCACAAGAACCACTCGGCTGATCCTTCTTCAATATGCCCTTCACCAACATGCAGTGTTTCCTTGATTGAATTAGCTATCACACCAATATTTGAGTCTAGAGCCTTTGCTTTGAGGGCTATCTGAAAACGGCTGTGGCGCTGAAGTTGCCTGTGAATGTGGAGTTGGTGGCATGTGAAACCCGCATGTGGAGCATTCGTTTATGTGGGATGCTCTCCAAGCTTCATTTCAGTCCTAGGCACTCAAAGGGCACTAAGCATAGAGTGTGAAAACTGAGTTTCCTTGAGAGCTGCTTGGAAGCCTGATGGTGTGTGAAGTTAGTGAGCCAAATGGAGTTGTTCTCCCACAAGAACCACTCGGCTGATTCTTCTTCAATATGCCCTTCACCAACATGCAGTGTTTCCTTGATTGAATTAGCTCTCACACCAATATTTGCGTCTAGAGCCTTTGCTGTGAGGGCTATCTAAAAACGGCTGTGGCGCTGAAGTTGCCTGTGAATGTGGAGTTGGTGGCATGTGAAACCCGCATGTGGAGCATTCGTTTGTGTGGGATGCTCTACCAGGTTCATTCCTAGATAATGCACTCAAAGGGCACTAAGCATAGAGTGTGAAAACTGAGTTTCCTTGAGAGCTGTTTGGAAGCCTGATGGTGTGTGAAGTTAGTGAGCCAAATGGAGTTGTTCTCCCACAAGAACCACTCGGCTGGTTCTTCCTCAATATGCCCTTCACCACCATGCAGTGTTTCCTTGATTGAATTAGCTCTCACACCAATATTTGCGTCTAGAGCCTTTGCATTGAGGGCTATCTGAAAACGGCTGTGGCGCTGAAGTTGCCTGTGAATGTGGAGTTGGTGGCATGTGAAACCCGCATGTGGAGCATTCGTTTGTGTGGGATGCTGACCAAGCTTCATTTCAGTGCTAGGCACACAAAGAGCACTAAGCATAGAGTGTGAAAACTGAGTTTCTTTGAGAGCTGCTTGGAAGCCTGATGGTGTGTGAAGTTAGTGAGCCACATGGAGTTGTTCTCCCACAAGAACCACTCGGCTGATTCTTCTTCAATATGCCCTTCACCAACATGCAGTGTTTCCTTGATTGAATTAGCTCTCACACCAATATTTGCGTCTAGAGCCTTTGCTTTGAGGGCTATCTGAAAACGGCTGTGGCGCTGAAGTTGCCTGTGAATGTGGAGTTGGTGGCATGTGAAACCCGCATGTGGAGCATTCGTTTATGTGGGATGCTCTCCAAGCTTCATTTCAGTCCTAGGCACTCAAAGGGCACTAAGCATAGAGTGTGAAAACTGAGTTTCCTTGAGAGCTGCTTGGAAGCCTGATGGTGTGTGAAGTTAGTGAGCCAAATGGAGTTGTTCTCCCACAAGAACCACTCGGCTGATCCTTCTTCAATATGCCCTTCACCAACATGCAGTGTTTTCTTGATTGAATTAGCTCTCACACCAATATTTGCGTCTAGAGCCTTTGCATTGAGGGTTATCTGAAAACGGCTGTGGCGCTGAAGTTGCCTGTGAATGTGGAGTTGGTGGCATGTGAAACCCGCATGTGGAGCATTCGTTTGTGTGGGATGCTGACCAAGCTTCATTTCAGTCCTAGGCACACAAAGAGCACTAAGCATAGAGTGTGAAAACTGAGTTTCCTTGAGAGCTGCTTGGAAGCCTGATGGTGTGTGAAGTTAGTGAGCCAAATGGAGTTGTTCTCCCACAAGAACCACTCGGCTGATCCTTCTTCAATATGCCCTTCACCAACATGCAGTGTTTTCTTGATTGAATTAGCTCTCACACCAATATTTGCGTCTAGAGCCTTTGCATTGAGGGCTATCTGAAAACGGCTGTGGCGCTGAAGTTGCCTGTGAATGTGGAGTTGGTGGCATGTGAAACCCGCATGTGGAGCATTCATTTGTGTGGGATGCTCTACCAGGTTCATTCTAGATAATGCACTCAAAGGGCACTAAGCATAGAGTGTGAAAACTGAGTTTCCTTGAGAGCTGCTTGGAAGCCTGATGGTGTGTGAAGTTAGTGAGCCAAATGGAGTTGTTCTCCCACAAGAACCACTCGGCTGATCCTTCTTCAATATGCCCTTCACCAACATGCAGTGTTTCCTTGATTGAATTAGCTCTCACACCAATATTTGCGTCTAGAGCCTTTGCATTGAGGGCTATCTGAAAACGGCTGTGGCGCTGAAGTTGCCTGTGAATGTGGAGTTGGTGGCATGTGAAACCCGCATGTGGAGCATACGTTTGTGTGGGATGCTCTACCAGGTTCATTCCTAGATAATGCACTCAAAGGGCACTAAGCATAGAGTGTGAAAACTGAGTTTCCTTGAGAGCTGCTTGGAAGCCTGATGGTGTGTGAAGTTAGTGAGCCAAATGGAGTTGTTCTCCCACAAGAACCACTCGGCTGATCCTTCGTCAATATGCCCTTCACCAACATGCAGTGTTTTCTTGATTGAATTAGCTCTCTCACACCAATATTTGCGTCTAGAGCCTTTGCATTGAGGGCTATCTGAAAACGGCTGTGGCGCTGAAGTTGCCTGTGAATGTGGAGTTGGTGGCATGTGAAACCCGCATGTGGAGCATTCGTTTGTGTGGGATGCTGACCAAGCTTCATTTCAGTCCTAGGCATACAAAGAGCACTAAGCATAGAGTGTGAAAACTGAGTTTCCTTGAGAGCTGCTTGGAAGCCTGATGGTGTGTGAAGTTAGTGAGCCACATGGAGTTGTTCTCCCACAAGAAACGCTCGGCTGATTCTTCTTCAATATGCCCTTCACCAACATGCAGTGTTTCCTTGATTGAATTAGCTCTCACACCAATATTTGCGTCTAGAGCCTTTGCTTTGAGGGCTATCTGAAAACGGCTGTGGCGCTGAAGTTGCCTGTGAATGTGGAGTTGGTGGCATGTGAAACCCGCATGTGGAGCATTCGTTTGTGTGGGATGCTCTACCAGGTTCATTCCTAGATAATGCACTCAAAGGGCACTAAGCATAGAGTGTGAAAACTGAGTTTCCTTGAGAGCTGCTTGGAAGCCTGATGGTGTGTGAAGTTAGTGAGCCAAATGGAGTTGTTCTCCCACAAGAACCACTCGGCTGATCCTTCTTCAATATGCCCTTCACCAACATGCAGTGTTTTCTTGATTGAATTAGCTCTCACACCAATATTTGCGTCTAGAGCCTTTGCATTGAGGGCTATCTGAAAACGGCTGTGGTGCTGAAGTTGCCTGTGAATGTGGAGTTGGTGGCATGTGAAAACCCGCATGTGGAGCATTCGTTTGTGTGGGATGCTCTACCAGGTTCATTCCTAGATAACGCACTCAAAGGGCACTAAGCATAGAGTGGTGAAAACTGAGTTTCCTTGAGAGCTGCTTGGAAGCCTGATGGTGTGTGAAGTTAGAGAGACACATGGAGTTGTTCTCCCACAAGAACCACTCGGCTGATCCTTCTTCAATATGCCCTTCACCAACATGCAGTGTTTTCTTGATTGAATTAGCTCTCACACCAATATTTGCGTCTAGAGCCTTTGCATTGAGGGCTATCTGAAAACGGCTGTGGCGCTGAAGTTGCCTGTGAATGTGGAGTTGGTGGCATGTGAAACCCGCATGTGGAGCATTCGTTTGTGTGGGATGCTCTACCAGGTTCATTCCTAGATAATGCACTCAAAGGGCACTAAGCATAGAGTGTGAAAACTGAGTTTCCTTGAGAGCTGCTTGGAAGCCTGATGGTGTGTGAAGTTAGTGAGCCAAATGGAGTTGTTCTCCCACAAGAACCACTCGGCTGATCCTTCTTCAATATGCCCTTCACCAACATGCAGTGTTTCCTTGATTGAATTAGCTATCACACCAATATTTGAGTCTAGAGCCTTTGCTTTGAGGGCTATCTGAAAACGGCTGTGGCGCTGAAGTTGCCCTGTGAATGTGGAGTTGGTGGCATGTGAAACCCGCATGTGGAGCATTCGTTTTATGTGGGATGCTCTCCAAGCTTCATTTCAGTCCTAGGCACTCAAAGGGCACTAAGCATAGAGTGTGAAAACTGAGTTTCCTTGAGAGCTGCTTGGAAGCCTGATGGTGTGTGAAGTTAGTGAGCCAAATGGAGTTGTTCTCCCACAAGAACCACTCGGCTGATTCTTCTTCAATATGCCCTTCACCAACATGCAGTGTTTCCTTGATTGAATTAGCTCTCACACCAATATTTGCGTCTAGAGCCTTTGCTTTGAGGGCTATCTAAAAACGGCTGTGGCGCTGAAGTTGCCTGTGAATGTGGAGTTGGTGGCATGTGAAACCCGCATGTGGAGCATTCGTTTGTGTGGGATGCTCTACAA
>NW_026698929.1:0-26458 GCF_030435755.1 Ochotona princeps | reverse complement strand
GCTCCACATGCGGGTTTCACATGCCAGCAACTCCACATTCACAGGCAACTTCAGCGCCACAGCCGTTTTCAGATAGCCCTCAATGCAAAGGCTCTAGACGCAAATATGGTGTGAGAACTAATTCAATCAAGGAAACACTGCATGTTGGTGAAGGGCATATTGAAGAAGGATCAGCCGAGTGGTTCTTGTGGGAGAACAACTCCATTTGGCTCACTAACTTCACACACCATCAGGCTTCCAAGAAGCTCTCAAGGAAACTCAGTTTTCACACTCTATGCTTAGTGCCCTTTGAGTGCATTATCTAGGAATGAACCTAGTAGAGCATCCCACACAAACGAATGCTCCACATGCGGGTTTCACATGCCACCAACTCCACATTCACAGGCAACTTCAGCGCCACAGCCGTTTTCAGATAGCCCTCAAAGCAAAGGCTCTAGACGCAAATATTGGTGTGAGAGCTAATTCAATCAAGGAAACACTGCATGTTGGTGAAGGGCATATTGAAGAAGGATCAGCCGAGTGGTTCTTGTGGGAGAACAACTCCATTTGGCTCACTAACTTCACACGCCATCAGGCTTCCAAGCAGCTCTCAAGGAAACTCAGTTTTCACACTCTATGCTTAGTGCCCTTTGAGTGCATTATCTAGGAATGAACCTAGTAGAGCATCCCACACAAACGAATGCTCCACATGCGGGTTTCACATGCCACCAACTCCACATTCACAGGCAACTTCAGCGCCACAGCCGTTTTCAGATAGCCCTCAAAGCAAAGGCTCTAGACGCAAATATTGGTGTGAGAGCTAATTCAATCAAGGAAACACTGCATGTGGTGAAGGGCATATTGAAGAAGGATCAGCCGAGTGGTTCTTGTGGGAGAACAACTCCATTTGGTTCACTAACTTCACACACCATCAGGCTTCCAAGCAGCTCTCAAGGAAACTCAGTTTTCACACTCTATGCTTAGTGCCGTTTGAGTGCTTAGGACTGAAATGAAGCTTGGAGAGCATCCCATACAAACGAATGCTCCACATGCGGGTTTCACATGCCACCAACTCCACATTCACAGGCAACTTCAGCGCCACAGCCGTTTTCAGATAGCCCTCAATGCAAAGGCTCTAGACGCAAATATTGGTGTGAGCTAATTCAATCAAGGAAACACTGCATGTTGGTGAAGGGCATATTGAAGAAGGATCAGACGAGTGGTTCTTGTGGGAGAACAACTCCATTTGGCTCACTAACTTCACACACCATCAGGCTTCCAAGCAGCTCTCAAGGAAACTCAGTTTTCACACTCTATGCTTAGTGCCCTTTGAGTGCATTATCTAGGAATGAACCTGGTAGAGCATCCCACACAAACGAATGCTCCACATGCGGGTTTCACATGCCACCAACTCCACATTCACAGGCAACTTCAGCGCCACAGTCGTTTTCAGATAGCCCTCAATGCAAAGGCTCTAGACGCAAATATTGGTGTGAGAGCTAATTCAATCAAGGAAACACTGCATGTTGTTGAAGGGCATGTTGAAGAAGGATCAGCCGAGTGGTTCTTGTGGGAGAACAACTCCATTTGCTCACTAACTTCACACACCATCAGGCTTCCAAGCAGCTCTCAAGGAAACTCAGTTTTCACACTCTATGCTTAGTGCCCTTTGTATGGCTAGGACTGAAATGAACCTGGTAGAGCAACCCACACAAACGAATGCTCCACATGCGGGTTTCACATGCCAGCAACTCCACATACACAGGCAACTTCAGCGCCACAGCCGTTTTCAGATAGCCCTCAAAGCAAAGGCTCTAGACGCAAATATTGGTGTGAGAGCTAATTCAATCAAGGAAACACTGCATGTTGGTGAAGGGCATATTGAAGAAGGATCAGCCGAGTGGTTCTTGTGGGAGAACAACTCCATTTGGTTCACTAACCTTCACACACCATCAGGCTTCCAAGCAGCTCTCAAGGAAACTCAGTTTTCACACTCTATGCTTAGTGCCGTTTGAGTGCTTAGGACTGAAATGAAGCTTGGAGAGCATCCCATACAAACGAATGCTCCACATGCGGGTTTCACATGCCACCAACTCCACATTCACAGGCAACTTCAGCGCCACAGCCGTTTTCAGATAGCCCTCAATGCAAAGGCTCTAGACGCAAATATTGGTGTGAGAGCTAATTCAATCAAGGAAACACTGCATGTTGGTGAAGGGCATATTGAAGAAGGATCAGCCGAGTGGTTCTTGTGGAGAACAACTCCATTTGGCTCACTAACTTCACACACCATCAGGCTTCCAAGCAGCTCTCAAGGAAACTCAGTTTTCACACTCTATGCTTAGTGCCCTTTGAGTGCATTATCTAGGAATGAACCAGGTAGAGCATCCCACACAAACGAATGCTCCACATGCGGGTTTCACATGCCACCAACTCCACATTCACAGGCAACTTCAGCGCCACAGCCGTTTTCAGATAGCCCTCAATGCAAAGGCTCTAGACGCAAATATTGGTGTGAGAGCTAATTCAATCAAGGAAACACTGCATGTTGGTGAAGGGCATGTTGAAGAAGGATCAGCCGAGTGGTTCTTGTGGGAGAACAACTCCATTTGGCTCACTAACTTCACACACCATCAGGCTTCCAAGCAGCTCTCAAGGAAACTCAGTTTTCACACTCTATGCTTAGTGCCCTTTGAGTGCATTATCTAGGAATGAACCTGGTAGAGCATCCCACACAAACGAATGCTCCACATGCGGGTTTCACATGCCACCAACTCCACATTCACAGGCAACTTCAGCGCCACAGCCGTTTTCAGATAGCCCTCAATGCAAAAGCTCTAGACGCAAATATTGGTGTGAGAGCTAATTCAATCAAGGAAACACTGCATGTTGGTGAAGGGCATATTGAAGAAGGATCAGCCGAGTGGTTCTTGTGGAGAACAACTCCATTTGGTTCACTAACTTCACACACCATCAGGCTTCCAAGCAGCTCTCAAGGAAACTCAGTTTTCACACTCTATGCTTAGTGCCGTTTGAGTGCTTAGGACTGAAATGAAGCTTGGAGAGCATCCCATACAAACGAATGCTCCACATGCGGGTTTCACATGCCACCAACTCCACATTCACAGGCAACTTCAGCGCCACAGCCGTTTTCAGATAGCCCTCAATGCAAAGGCTCTAGACGCAAATATTGGTGTGAGAGCTAATTCAATCAAGGAAACACTGCATGTTGGTGAAGGGCATATTGAAGAAGGATCAGCCGAGTGGTTCTTGTGGGAGAACAACTCCATTTGGCTCACTAAATTCACACACCATCAGGCTTCCAAGCAGCTCTCAAGGAAACTCAGTTTTCACACTCTGTGCTTAGTGCCCTTTGTATGGCTAGGACTGAAATGAACCTGGTAGAGCATCCCACACAAACGAATGCTCCACATGCGGGTTTCACATGCCAGCAACTCCACATTCACAGGCAACTTCAGCGCCACAGCCGTTTCAGATAGCCCTCAATGCAAAGGCTCTAAACGCAAATATTGGTGTGAGAACTAATTCAATCAAGGAAACACTGCATGTTGGTGAAGGGCATATGGAAGAAGGATCAGCCGAGTGGTTCTTGTGGGAGAACAACTCCATTTGGCTCACTAACTTCACACACCATCAGGCTTCCAAGAAGCTCTCAAGGAAACTCAGTTTTCACACTCTATGCTTAGTGCCGTTTGAGTGCTTAGGACTGAAATTAAGCTTGGAGAGCATCCCATACAAACGAATGCTCCACATGCGAGTTTCACATGCCAACAACTCCACATTCACAGGCAACTTCAGCGCCACAGCCGTTTTCAGATAGCCCTCAATGCAAAGGCTCTAGACGCAAATATTGGTGTGAGAGCTAATTCAATCAAGGAAACACTGCATGTTGGTGAAGGGCATATTGAAGAAGGATCAGCCGAGTGGTTCTTGTGGGAGAACAACTCCATTTGGCTCACTAACTTCACACGCCATCAGGCTTCCAAGCAGCTCTCAAGGAAACTCAGTTTTCACACTCTATGCTTAGTGCCGTTTGAGTGCTTAGGACTGAAATGAAGCTTGGAGAGCATCCCATACAAACGAATGCTCCACATGCGGGTTTCACATGCCACCAACTCCACATTCACAGGCAACTTCAGCGCCACAGCCGTTTTCAGATAGCCCTCAATGCAAAGGCTCTAGACGCAAATATTGGTGTGAGAGCTAATTCAATCAAGGAAACACTGCATGTTGGTGAAGGGCATATTGAAGAAGGATCAGCCGAGTGGTTCTTGTGGGAGAACAACTCCATTTGGCTCACTAACTTCACACACCATCAGGCTTCCAAGCAGCTCTCAAGGAAACTCAGTTTTCACACTCTATGCTTAGTGCCCTTTGAGTGCATTATCTAGGAATGAACCAGGTAGAGCATCCCACACAAACGAATGCTCCACATGCGGGTTTCACATGCCACCAACTCCACATTCACAGGCAACTTCAGCGCCACAGCCGTTTTCAGATAGCCCTCAATGCAAAGGCTCTAGACGCAAATATTGGTGTGAGAGCTAATTCAATCAAGGAAACACTGCATGTTGGTGAAGGGCATGTTGAAGAAGGATCAGCCAAGTGGTTCTTGTGGGAGAACAACTCCATTTGGCTCACTAACTTCACACACCATCAGGCTTCCAAGCAGCTCTCAAGGAAACTCAGTTTTCACACTCTATGCTTAGTGCCCTTTGAGTGCATTATCTAGGAATGAACCTGGTAGAGCATCCACACAAACGAATGCTCCACATGCGGGTTTCACATGCCACCAACTCCACATTCACAGGCAACTTCAGCGCCACAGCCGTTTTCAGATAGCCCTCAATGCAAAGGCTCTAGACGCAAATATTGGTGTGAGAGCTAATTCAATCAAGGAAACACTGCATGTTGGTGAAGGGCATATTGAAGAAGGATCAGCCGAGTGGTTCTTGTGGGAGAACAACTCCATTTGGTTCACTAACTTCACACACCATCAGGCTTCCAAGCAGCTCTCAAGGAAACTCAGTTTTCACACTCTATGCTTAGTGCCGTTTGAGTGCTTAGGACTGAAATGAAGCTTGGAGAGCATCCCACACAAACGAATGCTCCACATGCGGGTTTCACATGCCACCAACTCCACATTCACAGGCAACTTCAGCGCCACAGCCGTTTTCAGATAGCCCTCAATGCAAAGGCTCTAGACGCAAATATTGGTGTGAGAGCTAATTCAATTAAGGAAACACTGCATGTTGGTGAAGGGCATATTGAAGAAGGATCAGCCGAGTGGTTCTTGTGGGAGAACAACTCCATTTGGTTCACTAACTTCACACACCATCAGGCTTCCAAGCAGCTCTCAAGGAAACTCAGTTTTCACACTCTATGCTTAGTGCCGTTTGAGTGCTTAGGACTGAAATGAAGCTTGGAGAGCATCCCATACAAACGAATGCTCCACATGCGGGTTTCACATGCCACCAACTCCACATTCACAGGCAACTTCAGCGCCACAGCCGTTTTCAGATAGCCCTCAATGCAAAGGCTCTAGACGCAAATATTGGTGTGAGAGCTAATTCAATCAAGGAAACACTGCATGTTGGTGAAGGGCATATTGAAGAAGGATCAGCCGAGTGGTTCTTGTGGGAGAACAACTCCATTTGGCTCACTAACTTCACACACCATCAGGCTTCCAAGCAGCTCTCAAGGAAACTCAGTTTTCACACTCTATGCTTAGTGCCCTTTGTATGGCTAGGACTGAAATGAACCTGGTAGAGCATCCACACAAACGAATGCTCCACATGCGGGTTTCACATGCCACCAACTCCACATTCACAGGCAACTTCAGCGCCACAGCCGTTTTCAGATAGCCCTCAAACAAAAGCTCTAGACGCAAATATTGGTGTGAGAGCTAATTCAATCAAGGAAACACTGCATGTTGGTGAAGGGCATATTGAAGAAGGATCAGCCGAGTGGTTCTTGTGGGAGAACAACTCCATTTGGTTCACTAACTTCACACGCCATCAGGCTTCCAAGCAGCTCTCAAGGAAACTCAGTTTTCACACTCTATGCTTAGTGCCGTTTGAGTGCTTAGGACTGAAATGAAGCTTGGAGAGCATCCCATACAAACGAATGCTCCACATGCGGGTTTCACATGCCACCAACTCCACATTCACAGGCAACTTCAGCGCCACAGCCGTTTTCAGATAGCCCTCAATGCAAAGGCTCTAGACGCAAATATTGGTGTGAGAGCTAATTCAATCAAGGAAACACTGCATGTTGGTGAAGGGCATATTGAAGAAGGATCAGCCGAGTGGTTCTTGTGGGAGAACAACTCCATTTGGCTCACTAACTTCACACACCATCAGGCTTCCAAGCAGCTCTCAAGGAAACTCAGTTTTCACACTCTGTGCTTGCCCTTTGTATGGCTAGGACTGAAATGAACCTGGTAGAGCATCCCACACAAACGAATGCTCCACATGCGGGTTTCACATGCCAGCAACTCCACATTCACAGGCAACTTCAGCGCCACAGCCGTTTTCAGATAGCCCTCAATGCAAAGGCTCTAGACGCAAATATTGGTGTGAGAACTAATTCAATCAAGGAAACACTGCATGTTGGTGAAGGGCATATTGAAGAAGGATCAGCCGAGTGGTTCTTGTGGGAGAACAACTCCATTTGGCTCACTAACTTCACACACCATCAGGCTTCCAAGAAGCTCTCAAGGAAACTCAGTTTTCACACTCTATGCTTAGTGCCGTTTGAGTGCTTAGGACTGAAATTAAGCTTGGAGAGCATCCCATACAAACGAATGCTCCACATGCGAGTTTCACATGCCAACAACTCCACATTCACAGGCAACTTCAGCGCCACAGCCGTTTTCAGATAGCCCTCAATGCAAAGGCTCTAGACGCAAATATTGGTGTGAGAGCTAATTCAATCAAGGAAACACTGCATGTTGGTGAAGGGCATATTGAAGAAGGATCAGCCGAGTGGTTCTTGTGGGAGAACAACTCCATTTGGCTCACTAACTTCACACGCCATCAGGCTTCCAAGCAGCTCTCAAGGAAACTCAGTTTTCACACTCTATGCTTAGTGCCGTTTGAGTGCTTAGGACTGAAATGAAGCTTGGAGAGCATCCCATACAAACGAATGCTCCACATGCGGGTTTCACATGCCACCAACTCCACATTCACAGGCAACTTCAGCGCCACAGCCGTTTTCAGATAGCCCTCAATGCAAAGGCTCTAAGACGCAAATATTGGTGTGAGAGCTAATTCAATCAAGGAAACACTGCATGTTGGTGAAGGGCATATTGAAGAAGGATCAGCCGAGTGGTTCTTGTGGGAGAACAACTCCATTTGGCTCACTAACTTCACACACCATCAGGCTTCCAAGCAGCTCTCAAGGAAACTCAGTTTTCACACTCTGTGCTTAGTGCCCTTTGTATGGCTAGGACTGAAATGAACCCTGGTAGAGCATCCCACACAAACGAATGCTCCACATGCGGGTTTCACATGCCAGCAACTCCACATTCACAGGCAACTTCAGCGCCACAGCCGTTTTCAGATAGCCCTCAATGCAAAGGCTCTAGACCGCAAATATTGGTGTGAGAACTAATTCAATCAAGGAAACACTGCATGTTGGTGAAGGGCATATTGAAGAAGGATCAGCCGAGTGGTTCTTGTGGGAGAACAACTCCATTTGGCTCACTAACTTCACACACCATCAGGCTTCCAAGAAGCTCTCAAGGAAACTCAGTTTTCACACTCTATGCTTAGTGCCGTTTGAGTGCTTAGGACTGAAATTAAGCTTGGAGAGCATCCCATACAAACGAATGCTCCACATGCGAGTTTCACATGCCAACAACTCCACATTCACAGGCAACTTCAGCGCCACAGCCGTTTTCAGATAGCCCTCAATGCAAAGGCTCTAGACGCAAATATTGGTGTGAGAGCTAATTCAATCAAGGAAACACTGCATGTTGGTGAAGGGCATATTGAAGAAGGATCAGCCGAGTGGTTCTTGTGGGAGAACAACTCCATTTGGCTCACTAACTTCACACGCCATCAGGCTTCCAAGCAGCTCTCAAGGAAACTCAGTTTTCACACTCTATGCTTAGTGCCGTTTGAGTGCTTAGGACTGAAATGAAGCTTGGAGAGCATCCCATACAAACGAATGCTCCACATGCGGGTTTCACATGCCACCAACTTCACATTCACAGGCAACTTCAGCGCCACAGCCGTTTTCAGATAGCCCTCAATGCAAAGGCTCTAGACGCAAATATTGGTGTGAGAGCTAATTCAATCAAGGAAACACTGCATGTTGGTGAAGGGCATATTGAAGAAGGATCAGCCGAGTGGTTCTTGTGGGAGAACAACTCCATTTGGCTCACTAACTTCACACACCATCAGGCTTCCAAGCAGCTCTCAAGGAAACTCAGTTTTTACACTCTATGCTTAGTGCCCTTTGAGTGCATTATCTAGGAATGAACCTGGTAGAGCATCCCACACAAACGAATGCTCCACATGCGGGTTTCACATGCCACCAACTCCACATTCACAGGCAACTTCAGCGCCACAGTCGTTTTCAGATAGCCCTCAATGCAAAGGCTCTAGACGCAAATATTGGTGTGAGAGCTAATTCAATCAAGGAAACACTGCATGTTGGTGAAGGGCATGTTGAAGAAGGATCAGCCGAGTGGTTCTTGTGGGAGAACAACTCCATTTGGCTCACTAACTTCACACACCATCAGGCTTCCAAGCAGCTCTCAAGGAAACTCAGTTTTCACACTCTATGCTTAGTGCCCTTTGTATGGCTAGGACTGAAATGAACCTGGTAGAGCATCCCACACAAACGAATGCTCCACATGCGGGTTTCACATGCCACCAACTCCACATTCACAGGCAACTTCAGCGCCACAGTCGTTTTCAGATAGCCCTCAATGCAAAGGCTCTAGACGCAAATATTGGTGTGAGAGCTAATTCAATCAAGGAAACACTGCATGTTGGTGAAGGGCATGTTGAAGAAGGATCAGCCGAGTGGTTCTTGTGGGAGAACAACTCCATTTGGCTCACTAACTTCACACACCATCAGGCTTCCAAGCAGCTCTCAAGGAAACTCAGTTTTCACACTCTATGCTTAGTGCCGTTTGAGTGCTTAGGACTGAAATGAAGCTTGGAGAGCATCCCATACAAACGAATGCTCCACATGCGGGTTTCACATGCCACCAACTCCACATTCACAGGCAACTTCAGCGCCACAGCCGTTTTCAGATAGCCCTCAATGCAAAGGCTCTAGACGCAAATATTGGTGTGAGAGCTAATTCAATCAAGGAAACACTGCATGTTGGTGAAGGGCATATTGAAGAAGGATCAGCCGAGTGGTTCTTGTGGGAGAACAACTCCATTTGGCTCACTAACTTCACACACCATCAGGCTTCCAAGCAGCTCTCAAGGAAACTCAGTTTTCACACTCTGTGCTTAGTGCCCTTTGTATGGCTAGGACTGAAATGAACCTGGTAGAGCATCCCACACAAACGAATGCTCCACATGCGGGTTTCACATGCCAGCAACTCCACATTCACAGGCAACTTCAGCGCCACAGCCGTTTTCAGATAGCCCTCAATGCAAAGGCTCTAGACGCAAATATTGGTGTGAGAACTAATTCAATCAAGGAAACACTGCATGTTGGTGAAGGGCATATTGAAGAAGGATCAGCCGAGTGGTTCTTGTGGGAGAACAACTCCATTTGGCTCACTAACTTCACACACCATCAGGCTTCCAAGAAGCTCTCAAGGAAACTCAGTTTTCACACTCTATGCTTAGTGCCGTTTGAGTGCTTAGGACTGAAATTAAGCTTGGAGAGCATTCCATACAAACGAATGCTCCACATGCGGGTTTCACATGCCACCAACTTCACATTCACAGGCAACTTCAGCGCCACAGCCGTTTTCAGATAGCCCTCAATGCAAAGGCTCTAGACGCAAATATTGGTGTGAGAGCTAATTCAATCAAGGAAACACTGCATGTTGGTGAAGGGCATATTGAAGAAGGATCAGCCGAGTGGTTCTTGTGGGAGAACAACTCCATTTGGTTCACTAACTTCACACACCATCAGGCTTCCAAGCAGCTCTCAAGGAAACTCAGTTTTCACACTCTATGCTTAGTGCCCTTTGAGTGCATTCTCTAGGAATGAACCTGGTAGAGCATCCCACACAAACGAATGCTCCACATGCGGGTTTCACATGCCACCAACTCCACATTCACAGGCAACTTCAGCGCCACAGTCGTTTTCAGATAGCCCTCAATGCAAAGGCTCTAGACGCAAATATTGGTGTGAGAGCTAATTCAATCAAGGAAACACTGCATGTTGGTGAAGGGCATGTTGAAGAAGGATCAGCCGAGTGGTTCTTGTGGGAGAACAACTCCATTTGGCTCACTAACTTCACACACCATCAGGCTTCCAAGCAGCTCTCAAGGAAACTCAGTTTTCACACTCTATGCTTAGTGCCCTTTGTATGGCTAGGACTGAAATGAACCTGGTAGAGCAACCCACACAAACGAATGCTCCACATGCGGGTTTCACATGCCAGCAACTCCACATTCACAGGCAACTTCAGCGCCACAGCCGTTTTCAGATAGCCCTCAATGCAAAGGCTCTAGACGCAAATATTGGTGTGAGAACTAATTCAATCAAGGAAACACTGCATGTTGGTGAAGGGCATATTGAAGAAGGATCAGCCGAGTGGTTCTTGTGGGAGAACAACTCCATTTGGCTCACTAACTTCACACACCATCAGGCTTCCAAGAAGCTCTCAAGGAAACTCAGTTTTCACACTCTATGCTTAGTGCCGTTTGAGTGCTTAGGACTGAAATGAAGCTTGGAGAGCATCCCATACAAACGAATGCTCCACATGCGGGTTTCACATGCCACCAACTCCACATTCACAGGCAACTTCAGCGCCACAGCCGTTTTCAGATAGCCCTCAATGCAAAGGCTCTAGACGCAAATATTGGTGTGAGAGCTAATTCAATGAAGGAAACACTGCATGTTGGTGAAGGGCATATTGAAGAAGGATCAGCCGAGTGGTTCTTGTGGGAGAACAACTCCATTTGGCTCACTAACGTCACACGCCATCATGCTTCCAAGCAGCTCTCAAGGAAACTCAGTTTTCACACTCTATGCTTAGTGCCCTTGGTATGCCTAGGACTGAAATGAACCTGGTAGAGCAACCCCACACAAACGAATGCTCCACATGCGGGTTTCACATGCCACCAACTCCACATTCACAGGCAACTTCAGCGCCACAGCCGTTTTCAGATAGCCCTCAATGCAAAGGCTCCAGACGCAAATATTGGTGTGAGAGCTAATTCAATCAAGGAAACACTGCATGTTGGTGAAGGGCATATTGAAGAAGGATCAGCCGAGTGGTTCTTGTGGGAGAACAACTCCATTTGGCTCACTAACTTCACACACCATCAGGCTTCCAAGAAGCTCTCAAGGAAACTCAGTTTTCACACTCTATGCTTAGTGCCCTTTGTATGGCTAGGACTGAAATGAACCTGGTAGAGCATCCCACACAAACGAATGCTCCACATGCGGGTTTCACATGCCTCCAACTCCACATTCACAGGCAACTTCAGCGCCACAGCCGTTTTCAGATAGCCCTCAAGGCAAAGGCTCTAGAAGCAAATATTGGTGTGAGAGCTAATTCAATCAAGGAAACACTGCATGTTGGTGAAGGGCATATTGAAGAAGGATCAGCCGAGTGGTTCTTGTGGGAGAACAACTCCATTTGGCTCACTAACTTCACACACCATCAGGCTTCCAAGCAGCTCTCAAGGAAACTCAGTTTTCACACTCTATGCTTAGTGCCCTTTGAGTGCATTATCTAGGAATGAACCTGGTAGAGCATCCCACACAAACGAATGCTCCACATGCGGGTTTCACATGCCACCAACTCCACATTCACAGGCAACTTCAGCGCCACAGCCGTTTTCAGATAGCCCTCAATGCAAAGGCTCTAGACGCAAATATTGGTGTGAGAGCTAATTCAATCAAGGAAACACTGCATGTTGGTGAAGGGCATATTGAAGAAGGATCAGCCGAGTGGTTCTTGTGGGAGAACAACTCCATTTGGCTCACTAACTTCACACACCATCAGGCTTCCAAGCAGCTCTCAAGGAAACTCAGTTTTCACACTATATGCTTAGTGCCCTTTGAGTGCATTATCTAGGAATGAACCTGGTAGAGCATCCCACACAAACGAATGCTCCACATGCGGGTTTCACATGCCACCAACTCCACATTCACAGGCAACTTCAGCGCCACAGTCGTTTTCAGATAGCCCTCAATGCAAAGGCTCTAGACGCAAATATTGGTGTGAGAGCTAATTCAATCAAGGAAACACTGCATGTTGGTGAAGGGCATGTTGAAGAAGGATCAGCCGAGTGGTTCTTGTGGGAGAACAACTCCATTTGGCTCACTAACTTCACACACCATCAGGCTTCCAAGCAGCTCTCAAGGAAACTCAGTTTTCACACTCTATGCTTAGTGCCCTTTGTATGGCTAGGACTGAAATGAACCTGGTAGAGCAACCCACACAAACGAATGCTCCACATGCGGGTTTCACATGCCAGCAACTCCACATTCACAGGCAACTTCAGCGCCACAGCCGTTTTCAGATAGCCCTCAATGCAAAGGCTCTAGACGCAAATATTGGTGTGAGAGCTAATTCAATCAAGGAAACACTGCATGTTGGTGAAGGGCATATTGAAGAAGGATCAGCCGAGTGGTTCTTATGGGAGAACAACTCCATTTGGCTCACTAACTTCACACACCATCAGGCTTCCAAGCAGCTCTCAAGGAAACTCAGTTTTCACACTCTATGCTTAGTGCCGTTTGAGTGCTTAGGACTGAAATGAAGCTTGGAGAGCATCCCATACAAACGAATGCTCCACATGCGGGTTTCACATGCCACCAACTCCACATTCACAGGCAACTTCAGCGCCACAGCCGTTTTCAGATAGCCCTCAATGCAAAGGCTCTAGACGCAAATATTGGTGTGAGAGCTAATTCAATCAAGGAAACACTGCATGTTGGTGAAGGGCATATTGAAGAAGGATCAGCCGAGTGGTTCTTGTGGGAGAACAACTCCATTTGGCTCACTAACGTCACACGCCATCAGGCTTCCAAGCAGCTCTCAAGGAAACTCAGTTTTCACACTCTATGCTTAGTGCCCTTTGTATGGCTAGGACTGAAATGAACCTGGTAGAGCAACCCCACACAAACGAATGCTCCACATGCGGGTTTCACATGCCACCAACTCCACATTCACAGGCAACTTCAGCGCCACAGCCGTTTTCAGATAGCCCTCAATGCAAAGGCTCCAGACGCAAATATTGGTGTGAGAGCTAATTCAATCAAGGAAACACTGCATGTTGGTGAAGGGCATATTGAAGAAGGATCAGCCGAGTGGTTCTTGTGGGAGAACAACTCCATTTGGCTCACTAACTTCACACACCATCAGGCTTCCAAGCAGCTCTCAAGGAAACTCAGTTTTCACACTCTATGCTTAGTGCCCTTTGTATGGCTAGGACTGAAATGAACCTGGTAGAGCATCCCACACAAACGAATGCTCCACATGCGGGTTTCACATGCCTCCAACTCCACATTCACAGGCAACTTCAGCGCCACAGCCGTTTTCAGATAGCCCTCAATGCAAAGGCTCTAGACGCAAATATTGGTGTGAGAGCTAATTCAATCAAGGAAACACTGCATGTTGGTGAAGGGCATATTGAAGAAGGATCAGCCGAGTGGTTCTTGTGGGAGAACAACTCCATTTGGCTCACTAACTTCACACACCATCAGGCTTCCAAGCAGCTCTCAAGGAAACTCAGTTTTCACACTCTATGCTTAGTGCCCTTTGAGTGCATTATCTAGGAATGAACCTGGTAGAGCATCCCACACAAACGAATGCTCCACATGCGGGTTTCACATGCCACCAACTCCACATTCACAGGCAACTTCAGCGCCACAGCCGTTTTCAGATAGCCCTCAATGCAAAGGCTCTAGACGCAAATATTGGTGTGAGAGCTAATTCAATCAAGGAAACACTGCATGTTGGTGAAGGGCATGTTGAAGAAGGATCAGCCGAGTGGTTCTTGTGGGAGAACAACTCCATTTGGCTCACTAACTTCACACACCATCAGGCTTCCAAGCAGCTCTCAAGGAAACTCAGTTTTCACACTCTATGCTTAGTGCCCTTTGTATGGCTAGGACTGAAATGAACCTGGTAGAGCAACCCACACAAACGAATACTCCACATGCGGGTTTCACATGCCAGCAACTCCACATTCACAGGCAACTTCAGCGCCACAGCCGTTTTCAGATAGCCCTCAATGCAAAGGCTCTAGACGCAAATATTGGTGTGAGAACTAATTCAATCAAGGAAACACTGCATGTTGGTGAAGGGCATATTGAAGAAGGATCAGCCGAGTGGTTCTTGCGGGAGAACAACTCCATTTGGCTCACTAACTTCACACACCATCAGGCTTCCAAGAAGCTCTCAAGGAAACTCAGTTTTCACACTCTATGCTTAGTGCCGTTTGAGTGCTTAGGACTGAAATGAAGCTTGGAGAGCATCCCATACAAACGAATGCTCCACATGCGGGTTTCACATGCCACCAACTCCACATTCACAGGCAACTTCAGCGCCACAGCCGTTTTCAGATAGCCCTCAATGCAAAGGCTCTAGACGCAAATATTGGTGTGAGAGCTAATTCAATCAAGGAAACACTGCATGTTGGTGAAGGGCATATTGAAGAAGGATCAGCCGAGTGGTTCTTGTGGGAGAACAACTCCATTTGGCTCACTAACTTCACACGCCATCATGCTTCCAAGCAGCTCTCAAGGAAACTCAGTTTTCACACTCTATGCTTAGTGCCCTTTGTATGGCTAGGACTGAAATGAACCTGGTAGAGCAACCCACACAAACGAATGCTCCACATGCGGGTTTCACATGCCACCAACTCCACATTCACAGGCAACTTCAGCGCCACAGCCGTTTTCAGATAGCCCTCAATGCAAAGGCTCCAGACGCAAATATTGGTGTGAGAGCTAATTCAATCAAGGAAACACTGCATGTTGGTGAAGGGCATATTGAAGAAGGATCAGCCGAGTGGTTCTTGTGGGAGAACAACTCCATTTGGCTCACTAACTTCACACACCATCAGGCTTCCAAGCAGCTCTCAAGGAAACTCAGTTTTCACACTCTATGCTTAGTGCCCTTTGAGTGCATTATCTAGGAATGAACCTAGTAGAGCATCCCACACAAACGAATGCTCCACATGCGGGTTTCACATGCCACCAACTCCACATTCACAGGCAACTTCAGCGCCACAGCCGTTTTCAGATAGCCCTCAATGCAAAGGCTCTAGACGCAAATATTGGTGTGAGAGCTAATTCAATCAAGGAAACACTGCATGTTGGTGAAGGGCATATTGAAGAAGGATCAGCCGAGTGGTTCTTGTGGGAGAACAACTCCATTTGGCTCACTAACTTCACACACCATCAGGCTTCCAAGCAGCTCTCAAGGAAACTCAGTTTTCACACTCTATGCTTAGTGCCCTTTGTATGGCTAGGACTGAAATGAACCTGGTAGAGCATCCCACACAAACGAATGCTCCACATGCGGGTTTCACATGCCACCAACTCCACATTCACAGGCAACTTCAGCGCCACAGCCGTTTTCAGATAGCCCTCAATGCAAAGGCTCTAGATGCAAATATTGGTGTGAGAGCTAATTCAATCAAGGAAACACTGCATGTTGGTGAAGGGCATATTGAAGAAGGATCAGCCGAGTGGTTCTTGTGGGAGAACAACTCCATTTGGCTCACTAACTTCACACACCATCAGGCTTCCAAGCAGCTCTCAAGGAAACTCAGTTTTCACACTCTATGCTTAGTGCCCTTTGTATGGCTAGGACTGAAATGAACCTGGTAGAGCATCCCACACAAACGAATGCTCCACATGCGGGTTTCACATGCCACCAACTCCACATTCACAGGCAACTTCAGCGCCACAGCCGTTTTCAGATAGCCCTCAATGCAAAGGCTCTAGACGCAAATATTGGTGTGAGAGCTAATTCAATCAAGGAAACACTGCATGTTGGTGAAGGGCATATTGAAGAAGGATCAGCCGAGTGGTTCTTGTGGGAGAACAACTCCATTTGGCTCACTAACTTCACACACCATCAGGCTTCCAAGCAGCTCTCAAGGAAACTCAGTTTTCACACTCTATGCTTAGAGCCCTTTGAGTGCATTATCTAGGAATGAACCTAGTAGAGCATCCCACACAAACGAATGCTCCACATGCGGGTTTCACATGCCACCAACTCCACATTCACAGGCAACTTCAGCGCCACAGCCGTTTTCAGATAGCCCTCAATGCAAAGGCTCTAGACGCAAATATTGGTGTGAGAGCTAATTCAATCAAGGAAACACTGCATGTTGGTGAAGGGCATATTGAAGAAGTATCAGCCGAGTGGTTCTTGTGGGAGAACAACTCCATTTGGCTCACTAACTTCACACACCATCAGGCTTCCAAGCAGCTCTCAAGGAAACTCAGTTTTCACACTCTATGCTTAGTGCCCTTTGAGTGCCTAGGACTGAAATGAAGCTTGGAGAGCATCCCACACATAAACGAATGCTCCACATGCGGGTTTCACATGCCAGCAACTCCACATTCACAGGCAACTTCAGCGCCACAGCCGTTTTCAGATAGCCCTCAATGCAAAGGCTCTAGACGCAAATATTGGTGTGAGAGCTAATTCAATCAAGGAAACACTGCATGTTGGTGAAGGGCATATTGAAGAAGGATCAGCCAAGTGGTTCTTGTGGGAGAACAACTCCATTTGGCTCACTAACTTCACACACCATCAGGCTTCCAAGCAGCTCTCAAGGAAACTCAGTTTTCACACTCTATGCTTAGTGCCCTTTGTATGGCTAGGACTGAAATGAACCTGGTAGAGCATCCCACACAAACGAATGCTCCACATGCGGGTTTCACATGCCACCAACTCCACATTCACAGGCAACTTCAGCGCCACAGCCATTTTCAGATAGCCCTCAATGCAAAGCCTCCAGACGCAAATATTGGTGTGAGAGCTAATTCAATCAAGGAAACACTGCATGTTGGTGAAGGG
Source organism: Ochotona princeps (assembly GCF_030435755.1). Classification (NCBI taxonomy): domain Eukaryota; kingdom Metazoa; phylum Chordata; class Mammalia; order Lagomorpha; family Ochotonidae; genus Ochotona; species Ochotona princeps. The sequence continues at coordinate 9,258 of NW_026698929.1, read as the reverse complement.
CATATTGAAGAAGGATCAGCCGAGTGGTTCTTGTGGGAGAACAACTCCATTTGGCTCACTAACTTCACACACCATCAGGCTTCCAAGCAGCTCTCAAGGAAACTCAGTTTTCACACTCTATGCTTAGTGCCCTTTGTATGGCTAGGACTGAAATGAACCTGGTAGAGCATCCCACACAAACGAATGCTCCACATGCGGGTTTCACATGCCACCAACTCCACATTCACAGGCAACTTCAGCGCCACAGCCGTTTTCAGATAGCCCTCAATGCAAAGGCTCTAGACGCAAATATTGGTGTGAGAGCTAATTCAATCAAGGAAACACTGCATGTTGGTGAAGGGCATATTGAAGAAGGATCAGCCGAGTGGTTCTTGTGGGAGAACAACTCCATTTGGCTCACTAACTTCACACACCATCAGGCTTCCAAGCACCTCTCAAGGAAACTCAGTTTTCACACTCTATGCTTAGTGCCCTTTGAGTGCCTAGGACAGAAACGAAGCTTGGAGAGCATCCCACACATAAACGAATGCTCCACATGCGGGTTTCACATGCCACCAACTCCACATTCACAGGCAACTTCAGCGCCACAGCCGTTTTCAGATAGCCCTCAATGCAAAGGCTCTAGACGCAAATATTGGTGTGAGAGCTAATTCAATCAAGGAAACACTGCATGTTGGTGAAGGGCATATTGAAGAAGGATAAGCCGAGTGGTTCTTGTGGGAGAACAACTCCATTTGGCTCACTAACTTCACACACCATCAGGCTTCCAAGCAGCTCTCAAGGAAACTCAGTTTTCACACTCTATGCTTAGTGCCCTTTGTATGGCTAGGACTGAAATGAACCTGGTAGAGCATCCCACACAAACGAATGCTCCACATGCGGGTTTCACATGCCACCAACTCCACATTCACAGGCAACTTCAGCGCCACAGCCGTTTTCAGATAGCCCTCAATGCAAAGGCTCTAGACGCAAATATTGGTGTGAGAGCTAATTCAATCAAGGAAACACTGCATGTTGGTGAAGGGCATATTGAAGAAGGATCAGCCGAGTGGTTCTTGTGGGAGAACAACTCCATTTGGCTCACTAACTTCACACACCATCAGGCTTCCAAGCAGCTCTCAAGGAAACTCAGTTTTCACACTCTATGCTTAGTGCCCTTTGAGTGCATTATCTAGGAATGAACCTAGTAGAGCATCCCACACAAACGAATGCTCCACATGCGGGTTTCACATGCCACCAACTCCACATTCACAGGCAACTTCAGCGCCACAGCCGTTTTCAGATAGCCCTCAAAGCAAAGGCTCTAGACGCAAATATTGGTGTGAGAGCTAATTCAATCAAGGAAACACTGCATGTTGGTGAAGGGCATATTGAAGAAGGATAAGCCGAGTGGTTCTTGTGGGAGAACAACTCCATTTGGCTCACTAACGTCACACACCATAGGCTTCCAAGCAGCTCTCAAGGAAACTCAGTTTTCACACTCTATGCTTAGTGCCCTTTGAGTGGCTAGGACTGAAATGAAGCTTGGAGAGCATCCCACACAAACGAATGTTCCACATGCGGGTTTCACATGCCACCAACTCCACATTCACAGGCAACTTCAGCGCCACAGCCGTTTTCAGATAGCCCTCAATGCAAAGGCTCTAGACGCAAATATTGGTGTGAGAGCTAATTCAATCAAGGAAACACTGCATGTTGGTGAAGGGCATATTGAAGAAAGATCAGCCGAGTGGTTCTTGTGGGAGAACAACTCCATTTGGCTCACTAAATTCACACACCATCAGGCTTCCAAGCAGCTCTCAAGGAAACTCAGTTTTCACACTCTATGCTTAGTGCCCTTTGAGTGCATTATCTAGGAATGAACCTGGTAGAGCATCCCACACAAACGAATGCTCCACATGCGGGTTTCACATGCCACCAACTCCACATTTACAGGCAACTTCAGCACCACAGCCGTTTTCAGATAGCCCTCAAAGCAAAGGCTCTAGACGTAAATATTTGTGTGAGAGCTAATTCAATCAAGGAAACACTGCATGTTGGTGAAGGGCATATTGAAGAAGGATCAGCCGAGTGGTTCTTGTGGGAGAACAACTCCATTTGGCTCACTAACGTCACACACTATCAGGCTTCCAAGCAGCTCTCAAGGAAACTCAGTTTTCACACTCTGTGCTTAGTGCCCTTTGTATGGCTAGGACTGAAATGAACCTGGTAGAGCAACCCACACAAACGAATGCTTCACATGCGGGTTTCACATGCCACCAACTCCACATTCACAGGCAACTTCAGCGCCACAGCCGTTTTCAGATAGCCCTCAATGCAAAGGCTCTAGACGCAAATATTGGTGTGAGAACTAATTCAATCAAGGAAACACTGCATGTTGGTGAAGGGCATATTGAAGAAGGATCAGCCGAGTGGTTCTTGCGGGAGAACAACTCCATTTGGCTCACTAACTTCACACACCATCAGGCTTCCAAGAAGCTCTCAAGGAAACTGAGTTTTCACACTCTATGCTTAGTGCCGTTTGAGTGCTTAGGACTGAAATGAAGCTTGGAGAGCATCCCATACAAACGAATGCTCCACATGCGGGTTTCACATGCCACCAACTCCACATTCACAGGCAACTTCAGCGCCACAGCCGTTTTCAGATAGCCCTCAATGCAAAGGCTCTAGACGCAAATATTGGTGTGAGAGCTAATTCAATCAAGGAAACACTGCATGTTGGTGAAGGGCATATTGAAGAAGGATCAGCCGAGTGGTTCTTGTGGGAGAACAACTCCATTTGGCTCACTAACTTCACACGCCATCATGCTTCCAAGCAGCTCTCAAGGAAACTCAGTTTTCACACTCTATGCTTAGTGCCCTTTGTATGGCTAGGACTGAAATGAACCTGGTAGAGCAACCCACACAAACGAATGCTCCACATGCGGGTTTCACATGCCACCAACTCCACATTCACAGGCAACTTCAGCGCCACAGCCGTTTTCAGATAGCCCTCAATGCAAAGGCTCCAGACGCAAATATTGGTGTGAGAGCTAATTCAATCAAGGAAACACTGCATGTTGGTGAAGGGCATATTGAAGAAGGATCAGCCGAGTGGTTCTTGTGGGAGAACAACTCCATTTGGCTCACTAACTTCACACACCATCAGGCTTCCAAGCAGCTCTCAAGGAAACTCAGTTTTCACACTCTATGCTTAGTGCCCTTTGTATGGCTAGGACTGAAATGAACCTGGTAGAGCATCCCACATAAACGAATGCTCCACATGCGGGTTTCACATGCCACCAACTCCACATTCACAGGCAACTTCAGCGCCACAGCCGTTTTCAGATAGCCCTCAATGCAAAGGCTCTAGACGCAAATATTGGTGTGAGAGCTAATTCAATCAAGGAAACACTGCATGTTGGTGAAGGGCATATTGAAGAAGGATCAGCCGAGTGGTTCTTGTGGGAGAACAACTCCATTTGGCTCACTAACTTCACACACCATCAGGCTTCCAAGCAGCTCTCAAGGAAACTCAGTTTTCACACTCTGTGCTTAGTGCCCTTTGAGTGCCTAGGACTGAAATGAAGCTTGGAGAGCATCCCACACATAAATGAATGCTCCACATGCGGGTTTCACATGCCACCAACTCCACATTCACATGCAACTTCAGCGCCACAGCCGTTTTCAGATAGCCCTCAATGCAAAGGCTCTAGATGCAAATATTGGTGTGAGAGCTAATTCAATCAAGGAAACACTTCATGTTGGTGAAGGGCATATTGAAGAAGGATCAGCCGAGTGGTTCTTGTGGGAGAACAACTCCATTTGGCTCACTAACTTCACACACCATCAGGCTTCCAAGCAGCTCTCAAGGAAACTCAGTTTTCACACTCTATGCTTAGTGCCCTTTGAGTGCATTATCTAGGAATGAACCTAGTAGAGCATCCCACACAAACGAATGCTCCACATGCGGGTTTCACATGCCACCAACTCCACATTCACAGGCAACTTCAGCGCCACAGCCGTTTTCAGATAGCCCTCAATGCAAAGGCTCTAGACGCAAATATTGGTGTGAGAGCTAATTCAATCAAGGAAACACTGCATGTTGGTGAAGGGCATATTGAAGAAGGATCAGCCGAGTGGTTCTTGTGGGAGAACAACTCCATTTGGCTCACTAAAGTCACACACCATCAGGCTTCCAAGCAGCTCTCAAGGAAACTCAGTTTTCACACTCTATGCTTAGTGCCCTTTGTATGGCTAGGACTGAAATGAACCTGGTAGAGCATCCCACACAAACGAATGCTCCACATGCGGGTTTCACATGCCACCAACTCCACATTCACAGGCAACTTCAGCGCCACAGCCGTTTTCAGATAGCCCTCAAAGCAAAGGCTCTAGACGCAAATATTGGTGTGAGAGCTAATTCAATCAAGGAAACACTGCATGTTGGTGAAGGGCATATTGAAGAAGGATCAGCCGAGTGGTTCTTGTGGGAGAACAACTCCATTTGGCTCACTAACTTCACACACCATCAGGCTTCCAAGCAGCTCTCAAGGAAACTCAGTTTTCACACTCTATGCTTAGTGCCCTTTGAGTGGCTAGGACTGAAATGAAGCTTGGAGAGCATCCCACACATAAACGAATGCTCCACATGCGGGTTTCACATGCCACCAACTCCACATTCACAGGCAACTTCAGCGCCACAGCCGTTTTCAGATAGCCCTCAATGCAAAGGCTCTAGATGCAAATATTGGTGTGAGAGCTAATTCAATCAAGGAAACACTGCATGTTGGTGAAGGGCATATTGAAGAAGGATCAGCCGAGTGGTTCTTGTGGGAGAACAACTCCATTTGGCTCACTAACTTCACACCATCAGGCTTCCAAGCAGCTCTCAAGGAAACTCAGTTTTCACACTCTATGCTTAGTGCCCTTTGAGTGCATGATCTAGGAATGAACCTAGTAGAGCATCCCACACAAACGAATGCTCCACATGCGGGTTTCACATGCCACCAACTCCACATTCACAGGCAACTTCAGCGCCACAGCCGTTTTCAGATAGCCCTCAATGCAAAGGCTCTAGACGCAAATATTGGTGTGAGAGCTAATTCAATCAAGGAAACACTGCATGTTGGTGAAGGGCATATTGAAGAAGGATCAGCCGAGTGGTTCTTGTGGGAGAACAACTCCATTTGGCTCACTAACTTCACACACCATCAGGCTTCCAAGCAGCTCTCAAGGAAACTCAGTTTTCACACTCTATGCTTAGTGCCCTTTGAGTGCATTATGTAGGAATGAACCTGGTAGAGCATCCCACACAAACGAATGCTCCACATGCGGGTTTCACATGCCACCAACTCCACATTCACAGGCAACTTCAGCGCCACAGTCGTTTTCAGATAGCCCTCAATGCAAAGGCTCTAGACACAAATATTGGTGTGAGAGCTAATTCAATCAAGGAAACACTGCATGTTGGTGAAGGGCATATTGAAGAAGGATCAGCCGAGTGGTTCTTGTGGGAGAACAACTCCATTTGGCTCACTAAGTTCACACACCATCAGGCTTCCAAGCAGCTCTCAAGGAAACTCAGTTTTCACACTCTATGCTTAGTGCCCTTTGAGTGCATTATCTAGGAATGAACCTGGTAGAGCATCCCACACAAACGAATGCTCCACATGCGGGTTTCACATGCCACCAACTCCACATTCACAGGCAACTTCAGCGCCACAGCCGTTTTCAGATAGCCCTCAATGCAAAGGCTCTAGATGCAAATATTGGTGTGAGAGCTAATTCAATCAAGGAAACACTGCATGTTGGTGAAGGGCATATTGAAGAAGGATCAGCCGAGTGGTTCTTGTGGGAGAACAACTCCATTTGGCTCACTAACTTCACACACCATCAGGCTTCCAAGCAGCTCTCAAGGAAACTCAGTTTTCACACTCTATGCTTAGTGCCCTTTGTATGGCTAGGACTGAAATGAACCTGGTAGAGCATCCCACACAAACGAATGCTCCACATGCGGGTTTCACATGCCACCAACTCCACATTCACAGGCAACTTCAGCGCCACAGCCGTTTTCAGATAGCCCTCAATGCAAAGGCTCTAGACGCAAATATTGGTGTGAGAGCTAATTCAATCAAGGAAACACTGCATGTTGGTGAAGGGCATATTGAAGAAGGATCAGCCGAGTGGTTCTTGTGGGAGAACAACTCCATTTGGCTCACTAACTTCACACACCATCAGGCTTCCAAGCAGCTCTCAAGGAAACTCAGTTTTCACACTCTATGCTTAGTGCCCTTTGAGTGGCTAGGACTGAAATGAAGCTTGGAGAGCATCCCACACATAAACGAATGCTCCACATGCGGGTTTCACATGCCACCAACTCCACATTCACAGGCAACTTCAGCGCCACAGCCGTTTTCAGATAGCCCTCAATGCAAAGGCTCTAGATGCAAATATTGGTGTGAGAGCTAATTCAATCAAGGAAACACTGCATGTTGGTGAAGGGCATATTGAAGAAGGATCAGCCGAGTGGTTCTTGTGGGAGAACAACTCCATTTGGCTCACTAACTTCACACCATCAGGCTTCCAAGCAGCTCTCAAGGAAACTCAGTTTTCACACTCTATGCTTAGTGCCCTTTGAGTGCATGATCTAGGAATGAACCTAGTAGAGCATCCCACACAAACGAATGCTCCACATGCGGGTTTCACATGCCACCAACTCCACATTCACAGGCAACTTCAGCGCCACAGCCGTTTTCAGATAGCCCTCAAAGCAAAGGCTCTAGACGCAAATATTGGTGTGAGAGCTAATTCAATCAAGGAAACACTGCATGTTGGTGAAGGGCATATTGAAGAAGGATCAGCCGAGTGGTTCTTGTGGGAGAACAACTCCATTTGGCTCACTAACTTCACACACCATCAGGCTTCCAAGCAGCTCTCAAGGAAACTCAGTTTTCACACTCTATGCTTAGTGCCCTTTGAGTGCATTATGTAGGAATGAACCTGGTAGAGCATCCCACACAAACGAATGCTCCACATGCGGGTTTCACATGCCACCAACTCCACATTCACAGGCAACTTCAGCGCCACAGTCGTTTTCAGATAGCCCTCAATGCAAAGGCTCTAGACACAAATATTGGTGTGAGAGCTAATTCAATCAAGGAAACACTGCATGTTGGTGAAGGGCATATTGAAGAAGGATCAGCCGAGTGGTTCTTGTGGGAGAACAACTCCATTTGGCTCACTAACTTCACACACCATCAGGCTTCCAAGCAGCTCTCAAGGAAACTCAGTTTTCACACTCTATGCTTAGTGCCCTTTGAGTGCATTATCTAGGAATGAACCTGGTAGAGCATCCCACACAAACGAATGCTCCACATGCGGGTTTCACATGCCACCAACTCCACATTCACAGGCAACTTCAGCGCCACAGCCGTTTTCAGATAGCCCTCAATGCAAAGGCTCTAGATGCAAATATTGGTGTGAGAGCTAATTCAATCAAGGAAACACTGCATGTTGGTGAAGGGCATATTGAAGAAGGATCAGCCGAGTGGTTCTTGTGGGAGAACAACTCCATTTGGCTCACTAACTTCACACACCATCAGGCTTCCAAGCAGCTCTCAAGGAAACTCAGTTTTCACACTCTATGCTTAGTGCCCTTTGTATGGCTAGGACTGAAATGAACCTGGTAGAGCATCCCACACAAACGAATGCTCCACATGCGGGTTTCACATGCCACCAACTCCACATTCACAGGCAACTTCAGCGCCACAGCCGTTTTCAGATAGCCCTCAATGCAAAGGCTCTAGACGCAAATATTGGTGTGAGAGCTAATTCAATCAAGGAAACACTGCATGTTGGTGAAGGGCATATTGAAGAAGGATCAGCCGAGTGGTTCTTGTGGGAGAACAACTCCATTTGGCTCACTAACTTCACACACCATCAGGCTTCCAAGCAGCTCTCAAGGAAACTCAGTTTTCACACTCTATGCTTAGTGCCCTTTGAGTGCCTAGGACTGAAATGAAGCTTGGAGAGCATCCCACACATAAACGAATGCTCCACATGCGGGTTTCACATGCCACCAACTCCACATTCACAGGCAACTTCAGCGCCACAGCCGTTTTCAGATAGCCCTCAATGCAAAGGCTCTAGACGCAAATATTGGTGTGAGAGCTAATTCAATCAAGGAAACACTGCATGTTGGTGAAGGGCATATTGAAGAAGGATCAGCCGAGTGGTTCTTGTGGGAGAACAACTCCATTTGGCTCACTAACTTCACACACCATCAGGCTTCCAAGCAGCTCTCAAGGAAACTCAGTTTTCACACTCTATGCTTAGAGCCCTTTGAGTGCATTATCTAGGAATGAACCTAGTAGAGCATCCCACACAAACGAATGCTCCACATGCGGGTTTCACATGCCACCAACTCCACATTCACAGGCAACTTCAGCGCCACAGCCGTTTTCAGATAGCCCTCAATGCAAAGGCTCTAGACGCAAATATTGGTGTGAGAGCTAATTCAATCAAGGAAACACTGCATGTTGGTGAAGGGCATATTGAAGAAGTATCAGCCGAGTGGTTCTTGTGGGAGAACAACTCCATTTGGCTCACTAACTTCACACACCATCAGGCTTCCAAGCAGCTCTCAAGGAAACTCAGTTTTCACACTCTATGCTTAGTGCCCTTTGAGTGCATTATCTAGGAATGAACCTGGTAGAGCATCCCACACAAACGAATGCTCCACATGCGGGTTTCACATGCCACCAACTCCACATTCACAGGCAACTTCAGCGCCACAGTCGTTTTCAGATAGCCCTCAATGCAAAGGCTCTAGACGCAAATATTGGTGTGAGAGCTAATTCAATCAAGGAAACACTGCATGTTGGTGAAGGGCATATTGAAGAAGGATCAGCCGAGTGGTTCTTGTGGGAGAACAACTCCATTTGGCTCACTAACTTCACACACCATCAGGCTTCCAAGCAGCTCTCAAGGAAACTCAGTTTTCACACTCTATGCTTAGTGCCCTTTGTATGGCTAGGACTGAAATGAACCTGGTAGAGCAACCCACACAAACGAATGCTCCACATGCGGGTTTCACATGCCACCAACTCCACATTCACAGGCAACTTCAGCGCCACAGCCGTTTTCAGATAGCCCTCAATGCAAAGGCTCTAGACGCAAATATTGGTGTGAGAGCTAATTCAATCAAGGAAACACTGCATGTTGGTGAAGGGCATATTGAAGAAGGATCAGCCGAGTGGTTCTTGTGGGAGAACAACT